>NC_134687.1:146652626-146952626 GCF_050947455.1 Rhinoderma darwinii
ACCTGCATCCTCATGCCCAGCCAGAGTTCCAGGGTGATTGGTGGTAGGTCCCGGTGGGGGGGCAGCGGGAGAAACCTACATCCCCATGCCCAGCCAGAGTTCCAGGGTGATTGGTGGTAGGTCCCGGTGGGGGGGCAGCGGGAGCAACCTGCATCCTCATGCCCAGCCAGAGTTCCAGGGTGATTGGTGGTAGGTCCCGGTGGGGGGGCAGCGGGAGAAACCTACATCCCCATGCCCAGCCAGAGTTCCAGGGTGATTGGTGGTAGGTCCCGGTGGGGGGGCAGCGGGAGAAACCTACATCCCCATGCCCAGCCAGAGTTCCAGGGTGATTGGTGGTAGGTCCCGGTGGGGGCCAGCGGGAGCAACCTGCATCCTCATGCCCAGCCAGAGTTCCAGGGTGATTGGTGGTAGGTCCCGGTGGGGGGGCAGCGGGAGCAACCTGCATCCTCATGCCCAGCCAGAGTTCCAGGGTGATTGGTGGTAGGTCCCGGTGGGGGGGCAGCGGGAGAAACCTACATCCCCATGCCCAGCCAGAGTTCCAGGGTGATTGGTGGTAGGTCCCGGTGGGGGGGCAGCGGGAGAAACCTACATCCCCATGCCCAGCCAGAGTTCCAGGGTGATTGGTGGTAGGTCCCGGTGGGGGCCAGCGGGAGCAACCTGCATCCTCATGCCCAGCCAGAGTTCCAGGGTGATTGGTGGTAGGTCCCGGTGGGGGGGCAGCGGGAGAAACCTACATCCCCATGCCCAGCCAGAGTTCCAGGGTGATTGGTGGTAGGTCCCGGTGGGGGCCAGCGGGAGCAACCTGCATCCTCATGCCCAGCCAGAGTTCCAGGGTGATTGGTGGTAGGTCCCGGTGGGGGGGCAGCGGGAGAAACCTACATCCCCATGCCCAGCCAGAGTTCCAGGGTGATTGGTGGTAGGTCCCGGTGGGGGGGCAGCGGGAGCAACCTACATCCCTATGCCCAGCCAGAGTTCCAGGGTGATTGGTGGTAGGTCCCGGTGGGGTGGAAGGGGAGCAGCAGGAGCAACCTGCATCTCCATGCCCAGACAGAGTTCCAGGGTGATTGCAGGTAGGTCCCGGTGGGGGGGCAGCGGGAGCAACTTGCATCCCCATGCCCAGCCAGAGTTCCAGGGTGATTGCAGGTAGGTCCCGGTGGGGTGGAAGGGGGGGCAGCGGGACCAACCTGTGTCCCTATGCCCAGCCAGAGTTCCAGAGTGATTGCAGGTAGGTCCCGGTGGGGTGGAAGGGGGTCAGCGGGAGCAACTTGCATCCCCATGCCCAGCCAGAGTTCCAGGGTGATTGCAGGTAGGTCCCGGTGGGGTGGAAGGGGGGGCAGCGGGACCAACCTGTGTCCCTATGCCCAGCCAGAGTTCCAGAGTGATTGCAGGTAGGTCCCGGTGGGGTGGAAGGGGGTCAGCGGGAGCAAACCGCATCCCCATGCCCAGCCAGAGTTCCAGGGTGATTGCAGGTAGGTCCCGGTGGGGTGGAAGGGGGGGCAGCGGGACCAACCTGTGTCCCTATGCCCAGCCAGAGTTCCAGAGTGATTGCAGGTAGGTCCCGGTGGGGTGGAAGGGGGTCAGCGGGAGCAAACCGCATCCCCATGCCCAGCCAGAGTTCCAGGGTGATTGCAGGTAGGTCCCGGTGGGGTGGAAGGGGGGGCAGCGGGACCAACCTGTGTCCCTATGCCCAGCCAGAGTTCCAGAGTGATTGCAGGTAGGTCCCGGTGGGGTGGAAGGGGGTCAGCGGGAGCAACTTGCATCCCCATGCCCAGCCAGAGTTCCAGGGTGATTGCAGGTAGGTCCCGGTGGGGTGGAAGGGGGGGCAGCGGGACCAACCTGTGTCCCTATGCCCAGCCAGAGTTCCAGAGTGATTGCAGGTAGGTCCCGGTGGGGTGGAAGGGGGTCAGCGGGAGCAAACCGCATCCCCATGCCCAGCCAGAGTTCCAGGGTGATTGCAGGTAGGTCCCGGTGGGGTGGAAGGGGGGGCAGCGGGACCAACCTGTGTCCCTATGCCCAGCCAGAGTTCCAGAGTGATTGCAGGTAGGTCCCGGTGGGGTGGAAGGGGGTCAGCGGGAGCAACTTGCATCCCCATGCCCAGCCAGAGTTCCAGGGTGATTGCAGGTAGGTCCCGGTGGGGTGGAAGGGGGGGCAGCGGGACCAACCTGTGTCCCTATGCCCAGCCAGAGTTCCAGAGTGATTGCAGGTAGGTCCCGGTGGGGTGGAAGGGGGTCAGCGGGAGCAACTTGCATCCCCATGCCCAGCCAGAGAACCAGGGTGATTGCTGGTAGGTCCCGGTGGGGTGGAAGGGGGGGCAGCGGGACCAACCTGTGTCCCTATGCCCAGCCAGAGTTCCAGAGTGATTGCAGGTAGGTCCCGGTGGGGTGGAAGGGGGTCAGCGGGAGCAAACCGCATCCCCATGCCCAGCCAGAGTTCCAGGGTGATTGCAGGTAGGTCCCGGTGGGGTGGAAGGGGGGGCAGCGGGACCAACCTGTGTCCCTATGCCCAGCCAGAGTTCCAGAGTGATTGCAGGTAGGTCCCGGTGGGGTGGAAGGGGGTCAGCGGGAGCAACTTGCATCCCCATGCCCAGCCAGAGTTCCAGGGTGATTGCAGGTAGGTCCCGGTGGGGTGGAAGGGGGGGCAGCGGGACCAACCTGTGTCCCTATGCCCAGCCAGAGTTCCAGAGTGATTGCAGGTAGGTCCCGGTGGGGTGGAAGGGGGTCAGCGGGAGCAAACCGCATCCCCATGCCCAGCCAGAGTTCCAGGGTGATTGCAGGTAGGTCCCGGTGGGGTGGAAGGGGGGGGGCAGCGGGACCAACCTGTGTCCCTATGCCCAGCCAGAGTTCCAGAGTGATTGCAGGTAGGTCCCGGTGGGGTGGAAGGGGGTCAGCGGGAGCAACTTGCATCCCCATGCCCAGCCAGAGTTCCAGGGTGATTGCAGGTAGGTCCCGGTGGGGTGGAAGGGGGGGCAGCGGGACCAACCTGTGTCCCTATGCCCAGCCAGAGTTCCAGAGTGATTGCAGGTAGGTCCCGGTGGGGTGGAAGGGGGTCAGCGGGAGCAACTTGCATCCCCATGCCCAGCCAGAGTTCCAGGGTGATTGCAGGTAGGTCCCGGTGGGGTGGAAGGGGGGGCAGCGGGACCAACCTGTGTCCCTATGCCCAGCCAGAGTTCCAGAGTGATTGCAGGTAGGTCCCGGTGGGGTGGAAGGGGGTCAGCGGGAGCAAACCGCATCCCCATGCCCAGCCAGAGTTCCAGGGTGATTGCAGGTAGGTCCCGGTGGGGTGGAAGGGGGGGCAGCGGGACCAACCTGTGTCCCTATGCCCAGCCAGAGTTCCAGAGTGATTGCAGGTAGGTCCCGGTGGGGTGGAAGGGGGTCAGCGGGAGCAACTTGCATCCCCATGCCCAGCCAGAGTTCCAGGGTGATTGCAGGTAGGTCCCGGTGGGGTGGAAGGGGGGGCAGCGGGACCAACCTGTGTCCCTATGCCCAGCCAGAGTTCCAGAGTGATTGCAGGTAGGTCCCGGTGGGGTGGAAGGGGGTCAGCGGGAGCAAACCGCATCCCCATGCCCAGCCAGAGTTCCAGGGTGATTGCAGGTAGGTCCCGGTGGGGTGGAAGGGGGGGGCAGCGGGACCAACCTGTGTCCCTATGCCCAGCCAGAGTTCCAGAGTGATTGCAGGTAGGTCCCGGTGGGGTGGAAGGGGGTCAGCGGGAGCAACTTGCATCCCCATGCCCAGCCAGAGTTCCAGGGTGATTGCAGGTAGGTCCCGGTGGGGTGGAAGGGGGGGCAGCGGGACCAACCTGTGTCCCTATGCCCAGCCAGAGTTCCAGAGTGATTGCAGGTAGGTCCCGGTGGGGTGGAAGGGGGTCAGCGGGAGCAACTTGCATCCCCATGCCCAGCCAGAGTTCCAGGGTGATTGCAGGTAGGTCCCGGTGGGGTGGAAGGGGGGGCAGCGGGACCAACCTGTGTCCCTATGCCCAGCCAGAGTTCCAGAGTGATTGCAGGTAGGTCCCGGTGGGGTGGAAGGGGGTCAGCGGGAGCAAACCGCATCCCCATGCCCAGCCAGAGTTCCAGGGTGATTGCAGGTAGGTCCCGGTGGGGTGGAAGGGGGGGCAGCGGGACCAACCTGTGTCCCTATGCCCAGCCAGAGTTCCAGAGTGATTGCAGGTAGGTCCCGGTGGGGTGGAAGGGGGTCAGCGGGAGCAACTTGCATCCCCATGCCCAGCCAGAGTTCCAGGGTGATTGCAGGTAGGTCCCGGTGGGGTGGAAGGGGGTCAGCTGGAGCAAACCGCATCCCCATGCCCAGCCAGAGTTCCAGGGTGATTGCAGGTAGGTCCCGGTGGGGTGGAAGGGGGGGCAGCGGGACCAACCTGTGTCCCTATGCCCAGCCAGAGTTCCAGAGTGATTGCAGGTAGGTCCCGGTGGGGTGGAAGGGGGTCAGCGGGAGCAACTTGCATCCCCATGCCCAGCCAGAGTTCCAGGGTGATTGCAGGTAGGTCCCGGTGGGGTGGAAGGGGGGGCAGCGGGACCAACCTGTGTCCCTATGCCCAGCCAGAGTTCCAGAGTGATTGCAGGTAGGTCCCGGTGGGGTGGAAGGGGGTCAGCGGGAGCAAACCGCATCCCCATGCCCAGCCAGAGTTCCAGGGTGATTGCAGGTAGGTCCCGGTGGGGTGGAAGGGGGGGCAGCGGGACCAACCTGTGTCCCTATGCCCAGCCAGAGTTCCAGAGTGATTGCAGGTAGGTCCCGGTGGGGTGGAAGGGGGTCAGCGGGAGCAACTTGCATCCCCATGCCCAGCCAGAGTTCCAGGGTGATTGCAGGTAGGTCCCGGTGGGGTGGAAGGGGGTCAGCTGGAGCAAACCGCATCCCCATGCCCAGCCAGAGTTCCAGGGTGATTGCAGGTAGGTCCCGGTGGGGTGGAAGGGGGGGCAGCGGGACCAACCTGTGTCCCTATGCCCAGCCAGAGTTCCAGAGTGATTGCAGGTAGGTCCCGGTGGGGTGGAAGGGGGTCAGCGGGAGCAACTTGCATCCCCATGCCCAGCCAGAGTTCCAGGGTGATTGCAGGTAGGTCCCGGTGGGGTGGAAGGGGGGGCAGCGGGACCAACCTGTGTCCCTATGCCCAGCCAGAGTTCCAGAGTGATTGCAGGTAGGTCCCGGTGGGGTGGAAGGGGGTCAGCGGGAGCAACTTGCATCCCCATGCCCAGCCAGAGAACCAGGGTGATTGCTGGTAGGTCCCGGTGGGGTGGAAGTGGGGGCAGCGGGACCAACCTGTGTCCCTATGCCCAGCCAGAGTTCCAGAGTGATTGCAGGTAGGTCCCGGTGGGGTGGAAGGGGGTCAGCGGGAGCAAACCGCATCCCCATGCCCAGCCAGAGTTCCAGGGTGATTGCAGGTAGGTCCCGGTGGGGTGGAAGGGGGGGCAGCGGGACCAACCTGTGTCCCTATGCCCAGCCAGAGTTCCAGAGTGATTGCAGGTAGGTCCCGGTGGGGTGGAAGGGGGTCAGCGGGAGCAACTTGCATCCCCATGCCCAGCCAGAGTTCCAGGGTGATTGCAGGTAGGTCCCGGTGGGGTGGAAGGGGGGGCAGCGGGACCAACCTGTGTCCCTATGCCCAGCCAGAGTTCCAGAGTGATTGCAGGTAGGTCCCGGTGGGGTGGAAGGGGGTCAGCGGGAGCAAACCGCATCCCCATGCCCAGCCAGAGTTCCAGGGTGATTGCAGGTAGGTCCCGGTGGGGTGGAAGGGGGGGGGCAGCGGGACCAACCTGTGTCCCTATGCCCAGCCAGAGTTCCAGAGTGATTGCAGGTAGGTCCCGGTGGGGTGGAAGGGGGTCAGCGGGAGCAACTTGCATCCCCATGCCCAGCCAGAGTTCCAGGGTGATTGCAGGTAGGTCCCGGTGGGGTGGAAGGGGGGGCAGCGGGACCAACCTGTGTCCCTATGCCCAGCCAGAGTTCCAGAGTGATTGCAGGTAGGTCCCGGTGGGGTGGAAGGGGGTCAGCGGGAGCAACTTGCATCCCCATGCCCAGCCAGAGTTCCAGGGTGATTGCAGGTAGGTCCCGGTGGGGTGGAAGGGGGGGCAGCGGGACCAACCTGTGTCCCTATGCCCAGCCAGAGTTCCAGAGTGATTGCAGGTAGGTCCCGGTGGGGTGGAAGGGGGTCAGCGGGAGCAAACCGCATCCCCATGCCCAGCCAGAGTTCCAGGGTGATTGCAGGTAGGTCCCGGTGGGGTGGAAGGGGGGGCAGCGGGACCAACCTGTGTCCCTATGCCCAGCCAGAGTTCCAGAGTGATTGCAGGTAGGTCCCGGTGGGGTGGAAGGGGGTCAGCGGGAGCAACTTGCATCCCCATGCCCAGCCAGAGTTCCAGGGTGATTGCAGGTAGGTCCCGGTGGGGTGGAAGGGGGTCAGCTGGAGCAAACCGCATCCCCATGCCCAGCCAGAGTTCCAGGGTGATTGCAGGTAGGTCCCGGTGGGGTGGAAGGGGGGGCAGCGGGACCAACCTGTGTCCCTATGCCCAGCCAGAGTTCCAGAGTGATTGCAGGTAGGTCCCGGTGGGGTGGAAGGGGGTCAGCGGGAGCAAACCGCATCCCCATGCCCAGCCAGAGTTCCAGGGTGATTGCAGGTAGGTCCCGGTGGGGTGGAAGGGGGGGCAGCGGGACCAACCTGTGTCCCTATGCCCAGCCAGAGTTCCAGAGTGATTGCAGGTAGGTCCCGGTGGGGTGGAAGGGGGTCAGCGGGAGCAACTTGCATCCCCATGCCCAGCCAGAGTTCCAGAGTGATTGCAGGTAGGTCCCGGTGGGGTGGAAGGGGGTCAGCGGGAGCAACTTGCATCCCCATGCCCAGCCAGAGTTCCAGGGTGATTGCAGGTAGGTCCCGGTGGGGTGGAAGGGGGGGCAGCGGGACCAACCTGTGTCCCTATGCCCAGCCAGAGTTCCAGAGTGATTGCAGGTAGGTCCCGGTGGGGTGGAAGGGGGTCAGCGGGAGCAAACCGCATCCCCATGCCCAGCCAGAGTTCCAGGGTGATTGCAGGTAGGTCCCGGTGGGGTGGAAGGGGGGGGGCAGCGGGACCAACCTGTGTCCCTATGCCCAGCCAGAGTTCCAGAGTGATTGCAGGTAGGTCCCGGTGGGGTGGAAGGGGGTCAGCGGGAGCAACTTGCATCCCCATGCCCAGCCAGAGTTCCAGGGTGATTGCAGGTAGGTCCCGGTGGGGTGGAAGGGGGGGCAGCGGGACCAACCTGTGTCCCTATGCCCAGCCAGAGTTCCAGAGTGATTGCAGGTAGGTCCCGGTGGGGTGGAAGGGGGTCAGCGGGAGCAACTTGCATCCCCATGCCCAGCCAGAGTTCCAGGGTGATTGCAGGTAGGTCCCGGTGGGGTGGAAGGGGGGGCAGCGGGACCAACCTGTGTCCCTATGCCCAGCCAGAGTTCCAGAGTGATTGCAGGTAGGTCCCGGTGGGGTGGAAGGGGGTCAGCGGGAGCAAACCGCATCCCCATGCCCAGCCAGAGTTCCAGGGTGATTGCAGGTAGGTCCCGGTGGGGTGGAAGGGGGGGCAGCGGGACCAACCTGTGTCCCTATGCCCAGCCAGAGTTCCAGAGTGATTGCAGGTAGGTCCCGGTGGGGTGGAAGGGGGTCAGCGGGAGCAACTTGCATCCCCATGCCCAGCCAGAGTTCCAGGGTGATTGCAGGTAGGTCCCGGTGGGGTGGAAGGGGGTCAGCTGGAGCAAACCGCATCCCCATGCCCAGCCAGAGTTCCAGGGTGATTGCAGGTAGGTCCCGGTGGGGTGGAAGGGGGGGCAGCGGGACCAACCTGTGTCCCTATGCCCAGCCAGAGTTCCAGAGTGATTGCAGGTAGGTCCCGGTGGGGTGGAAGGGGGTCAGCGGGAGCAACTTGCATCCCCATGCCCAGCCAGAGAACCAGGGTGATTGCTGGTAGGTAAGGAGATCCATTTGGTGACCAAACAGCAGTGAAAATAAAAAGGCCCAAATGTCAAAGAATGACACTTTTAATACTGAAAGTGAAACATTTAAAATCAAGTTAAAGTGGGGTATGTTCAGAAATGTCAGAGACGGTAATGAGCAGCAGAGGCAGGCCGGGGCAGAGTTCCAGGGCCAGGGGTGTGACGGCAGGCAGCGTAGGCCGGGGCAGAGTTCCAGGGCGGTGGGGAGAGGACTAGGCCTCAAATCCAAGGAGATCCATTTGGTGACTAAACAGCAGTGACAATAAAAAGGCCCAAATGCCAAAGAATGACACTTTTAATACTGAAAGTGAAACATTTAAAATCAAGTTAAAGTGGGGTATGTTCAGAAATGTCAGAGACGGTAATGAGCAGCAGAGGCAGGCCGGGGCAGAGTTCCAGGGCCAGGGGTGTGACGGCAGGCAGCGTAGGCCGGGGCAGAGTTCCAGGGCGGTGGGGAGAGGACTAGGCCTCAATCCAAGGAGATCCATTTGGTGACCAAGCAGCAGTGAAAATAAAAAGGCCCAAATGTCAAAGAATGACATTTCTGCTACTGAAAGTGAAACATTTGAAAGTGAAACATTTAAAATCAAGTTAAAGTGGGGTATGTTCAAAAATGTCAGAGGCGGTGGTGAACAGCAAGGGCAGGCCGGGGCAGAGTTCCAGGGCCAGGGGTGTGACGGCAGGCAGCGTAGGCCGGGGCAGAGTTCCAGGGCGGTGGGGAGAGGACTAGGCCTCAATCCAAGGAGATCCATTTGGTGACCAAGCAGCAGTGACAATAAAAAGGCCCAAATGTCAAAGAATGCCATTTCTGCTACTGAAAGTGAAACATTTGAAAGTGAAACATTTAAAATCAAGTTAAAGTGGGGTATGTTCAAAAATGTCAGAGGCGGTGGTGAACAGCAAGGGCAGGCCGGGGCAGAGTTCCAGGGCCAGGGGTGTGACGGCAGGCAGCGTAGGCCGGGGCAGAGTTCCAGGGCGGTGGGGAGAGGACTAGGCCTCAATCCAAGGAGATCCATTTGGTGACCAAGCAGCAGTGACAATAAAAAGGCCCAAATGTCAAAGAATGCCATTTCTGCTACTGAAAGGGAAACATTTGAAAGTGAAACATTTAAAATCAAGTTAAAGTGGGGTATGTTCAAAAATGTCAGAGGCGGTGGTGAACAGCAAGGGCAGGCCGGGGCAGAGTTCCAGGGCCAGGGGTGTGACGGCAGGCAGCGTAGGCCGGGGCAGAGTTCCAGGGCGGTGGGGAGAGGACTAGGCCTCAATCCAAGGAGATCCATTTGGTGACCAAGCAGCAGTGACAATAAAAAGGCCCAAATGTCAAAGAATGCCATTTCTGCTACTGAAAGGGAAACATTTGAAAGTGAAACATTTAAAATCAAGTTAAAGTGGGGTATGTTCAAAAATGTCAGAGGCGGTAGTGAACAGCAGAGGCAGACCGTGGCACAGTTCCAGGGCCAGAGTGTGACACTGTCCGCCGATAGATAACCCTTTGCACATTATCGTCATCATCATTAGCAGCAGTTGCTGTCAGCCAGCTCCAGAGTGTATGAGCGGGGTGTGCTGCCCATTGCAGCCCGGGGCAGAGGAGCCGTATGCAAGCTGTGCATGCCCGGTGGCAACAGTGTATGAGCTCCACAGCGCCAGCGGGGGGGGGTCCCACTATGTCCCAAGCCGCCTGACATGTACTTCCGGTCGGCTAGGAGGTGGCATGTCACCTGGGCTGTCAGCCAGCCCCAGAGTGTATGAGCGGCGTGTGCCTGCACCCGTGGGGGGGATACAGGAGCCATGGGGAAGCTGTGCAAGACCGGGGGCAGCCGTGTAGGTGCTCTGCAGTGCCCGCTGTGGACTTCCAGGGCAAGAGCGGTAGGAGCGGCCAACTCATGCCGACCTCCTGGAACTCCCCGTCGGCTTCGCTCGCGGGTCGGTCCCGCTGATTTTTCTACCTTCATAATAAAAAAATCTTTTTTTTTTTATGGCATTTTCGGAAGCCTCAAGCCCACCTGGAGTTGCACGAGCAAGGCCACGTCGGCGTCTCCTTCCGAAAGCGGCCGGGAGCCAGTTCCGAGTATGAGCGGCGTGTGCCTGCCTTTTGCACCCGTGGGGGGATAGAGGGGCCCCTGGGGAGCTTGTACATGCCGGCAGCTTCCTTGTGGGAGCTCCACAGCGCCCGCGGCGAGTCCCGTTGTGTCCAGCCGGCTGACAAGCACTTCCGGTCCGCGAAGGATGCATGTCAGCGGCGGTGTGCCCGCTCCGGGTATGAGCGGCGTGTGCCTGCCTATGGCATCCTTGGGGGGATAGAGGAGCCATGGGGAAGCCGTGCCAGCCCGGTTGCAGCCGTGTATGAGCTCCTCAGCGCCAGCCTCGGAGTTTGAGGGCTTTAGCGGTATGCACGGCCAACTCATGCCGACCTCCTGGAACTCCCCGTCGGCTTCGCTCGCGGGTCGGTCCCGCTGATTTTTCTACCTTCATAATAAAAAAATCTTTTTTTTTTTATGGCATTTTCGGAAGCCTCAAGCCCACCTGGAGTTGCACGAGCAAGGCCACGTCGGCGTCTCCTTCCGAAAGCGGCCGGGAGCCAGTTCCGAGTATGAGCGGCGTGTGCCTGCCTTTTGCACCCGTGGGGGGATAGAGGGGCCCCTGGGGAGCTTGTACATGCCGGCAGCTTCCTTGTGGGAGCTCCACAGCGCCCGCGGCGAGTCCCGTTGTGTCCAGCCGGCTGACAAGCACTTCCGGTCCGCGAAGGATGCATGTCAGCGGCGGTGTGCCCGCTCCGGGTATGAGCGGCGTGTGCCTGCCTATGGCATCCTTGGGGGGATAGAGGAGCCATGGGGAAGCCGTGCCAGCCCGGTTGCAGCCGTGTATGAGCTCCTCAGCGCCAGCCTCGGAGTTTGAGGGCTTTAGCGGTATGCACGGCCAACTCATGCCGACCTCCTGGAACTCCACGTCGGCTTCGCTCGCGGGTCGGTCCCGCTGATTTTTCTACCTTCATAATAAAAAAATCTTTTTTTTTTTATGGCATTTTCGGAAGCCTCAAGCCCACCTGGAGTTGCACGAGCAAGGCCACGTCGGCGTCTCCTTCCGAAAGCGGCCGGGAGCCAGTTCCGAGTATGAGCGGCGTGTGCCTGCCTTTTGCACCCGTGGGGGGATAGAGGGGCCCCTGGGGAGCTTGTACATGCCGGCAGCTTCCTTGTGGGAGCTCCACAGCGCCCGCGGCGAGTCCCGTTGTGTCCAGCCGGCTGACAAGCACTTCCGGTCCGCGAAGGATGCATGTCAGCGGCGGTGTGCCCGCTCCGGGTATGAGCGGCGTGTGCCTGCCTATGGCATCCTTGGGGGGATAGAGGAGCCATGGGGAAGCCGTGCCAGCCCGGTTGCAGCCGTGTATGAGCTCCTCAGCGCCAGCCTCGGAGTTTGAGGGCTTTAGCGGTATGCACGGCCAACTCATGCCGACCTCCTGGAACTCCACGTCGGCTTCGCTCGCGGGTCGGTCCCGCTGATTTTTCTACCTTCATAATAAAAAAATCTTTTTTTTTTTATGGCATTTTCGGAAGCCTCAAGCCCACCTGGAGTTGCACGAGCAAGGCCACGTCGGCGTCTCCTTCCGAAAGCGGCCGGGAGCCAGTTCCGAGTATGAGCGGTGTGTGCCTGCCTTTTGCACCCGTGGGGGAATAGAGGAGCCATGGGGAAGCTGTGCATGCCCAAGCTTCAAACTGTCACCATGTCAACAGACATGGTGACAGCGTCCCGATCGCAAAGCAGGATTCAAACAGGACCAATCAGAGTGGTCCCTGTGCCGGAAACGAGCTGTGATTGGTCAGTACTGACAGGCCAATCATAGCGCAGGAGCAGTGTTGCCTGCCTATTGCACCCGTGGGGGGAATAGAGGAGCCATGGGGAAGCTGTGCATGCCCAAGCTTCAAACTGTCACCATGTCAACAGACATGGTGACAGTGTCCCGATCGCAAAGCAGGATTCAAACAGGACCAATCAGAGTGGTCCCTGTGCCGGAAACGAGCTGTGATTGGTCAGTACTGACAGGCCAATCACAGCGCAGTAGCAGTGGTGCCTGCCTATTGCACCCGTGGGGGGGATAGAGGAGCCATGGGGAAGCTGTGCATGCCCAAGCTTCAAACTGTCACCATGTCAACAGACATGGTGACAGCGTCCCGATCACAAAGCAGGATTCAAACAGGACCAATCAGAGTGGTCCCTGTGCCGGAAACGAGCTGTGATTGGTCAGTACTGACAGGCCAATCACAGCGCAGGAGCCGTGGTTTGCCGGCATCTCCGTCTCTGACAAGCTCTTTCCTGTCAGAGAGCTTGTGAGAGACGGAGACAGGAATAAATACAGTGCGTAAGTTAAAAAAAACCAGCGATCTGCCGCTTTTCTGCCCTTTTGTGCCCACTAACCTGTTTTTAGTTAGTTAGGTAGCACAAGTTTTTCAGTATGGCCAAAAGAGTCTTTTTAGCCGAGGAAGCATCTGCAATGCTGTGTTCCGACACGGACAGCGCAAGTGAAGGTGAGGAGCAGTTCGTGCTTCCATCTTCCTCTGCATCCAGTGACTCTGAATCTGCACCCCCCAGTCGGCGTAGAAGAGCCGTAGTTCCTGATCTGCCTGAGCTGACCTGGGAAGCTGCAGAGAATTATACCCCCCAGGTGCCTGAGTTTACAGCCCGCTCAGGCATTCAAATTGAAATGACGGGTTTCAGCCCCATTGATTATTTTAACCTTTTTTTTTCAGACTCCCTTTTAGCGTTAATGGTCCAGCAGACCAACATCTATGCGGAACAATTTATCGCCCAGAACCCTGACTCTTATTATGGGAGAAGCCAAAATTGGACCCCCACAAACCTAGTGGAATTGCGGAAGTTTTGGGGCATATTTTTAAGTTTTGGCCTAATAAAAAAGCCTAGGATTAGAGACTATTGGTCCCTTGATATTTTATATAACACCCCCATTTACCGCACAGTAATGCCAAGGAAGCGCTTCGAAGCCATCCTGAAATTCCTTCATTACAATGATAATAGCCAGTGCCCACCCCCACAGGACCCAAATTTTGATAGGCTATATAAAATACGACCATTGATTGCCCACTACTCCCAAATTTTTTCCCACGTTTATACCCCCCAGCAAAATATTTCCGTAGATGAATCCCTAGTCAGCTTCAAGGGTAGACTGCACTTCAGGCAGTATCTACCCAATAAAAGAGCCCGGTACGGCATAAAGCTCTACAAGCTGTGCGAAAGTGCCACCGGTTACACCTACTCCTTTAGGGTCTATGAGGGAAAAGACTCCCATATAGATCCCCCAGAATGCCCCCCTTTCCTTGGAATTAGTGGAAAGATCGTATGGGATCTTATCCATCCTTTACTTGGGAAAGGCTATCATCTTTATCTGGACAACTTTTATAACAGTGTCCCCTTAGTAAAAGTTCTCTTGTCCAGATCCACCTTGGCATGCGGAACAATCCGCAAAAATAAGAAGGGCCTCCCCAAAACATTGCTGGGTCAGATCCTAAAATTAGGAGAGAGCAAAGCTTTCTGCTGCGACAATCTGCTCCTCCTAAAGTATAAGGATAAAAGGGACGTCCTTATACTGACCAGCATACACGACAGCAGATGCAGCCTAGTCCCTGTACGTGGATCCACTTCCCAAGTCCCAAAACCATATTGTGTACAGGAGTACAACAAGTATATGGGTGGCGTTGACCTGTCCGACCAGGTTATAAAACCATACAACGCCATGCGCAAGACCAGAGTATGGTATAAGAAGCTGTCTGTGCATCTTACACAGATGGCTTTATACAACGCCTTTGTCCTCTATAGATATGCCAGCAGTGGAGGTACGTTCCTGCAATTTCAGGAAAAGGTCATAAAGTCCCTGATGTTTGGTAACCAGGAAGAAGAGGGCAGTTCATCTGGCTCTTCCGTCAGTAGGATAATTCCCGGGCAGCATTTCCCGACAGAAATCCCCCCCACTGAAAAAAAAAAGAAGCCCCAAAAAAAATGCCGTGTGTGTGCCAAGCGAGGCATTCGTAAGGACACCACATACCATTGTGAGACATGTCCCACAAATCCCGGCCTGTGCATGAACCAATGTTTCAAAATATATCATACCTCCTTGGATTTTTAATTTATTTATTCATTATTCACCTTTTCTGTCTCCCATACTGGCCATGACCAATTATTAATTTTTCTACTGACCAGCCCCATTTAAAATTTGATCATTTAAAAATTGTAAAAAAAAACCACCTAAAACAAAACTAAAAATTCTCACTATACCCCTAGATAATTTCCTCAATGGGTGTAGTTTCCGAAATGGGGTCACTTGTGGGGGGTTTCCACTGTTTAGTCCCCTCAGGGGCTTTGTAAATGTGACAAGGCCTCTCAAACCATTCCTGCTAAATGTGATCTCCCAAAGCCAAATGGCACTCCATCCCTTCTAAGCCATGCCCTGTGTTCAAATATCCGTTTATTACCACATGTGGGGTATTGTTTTACTCGGGAGACATTGCTTTACAAATTTTACGGTGCTTTTTCTCCTTCAGTCCTTGTGGAAATGAGAAAAAAAATGGCTAAACCTAAATTTTCTTTGAATAAATGTTGATTTTAATTTTCACGGCCTAATTCCAATAAATTCTGTAAAAAACCTGTGCGGTCAAAATGCTTACCATACCCCTAGATAATTTCCTTGAGGTGTCTAGTTTCCCAGATGGGGTCACTTGTGGGGGGTTTCCACTGTTTAGTCCCCTCAGGGGCTTTGTAAATGTGACAAGGCCTCTCAAACCATTCCTGCTAAATGTGATCTCCCAAAGCCAAATGGCACTCCATCCCTTCTAAGCCATGCCCTGTGTTCAAATATCCGTTTATTACCACATGTGGGGTATTGTTTTACTCGGGAGACATTGCTTTCCAAATTTTACGGTGCTTTTTCTCCTTCAGTCCTTGTGGAAATGAGAAAAAAAATGGCTAAACCTAAATTTTCTTTGAATAAATGTTGATTTTAATTTTCACGGCCTACTTCCAATAAATTCTGTAAAAAACCTGTGCGGTCAAAATGCTCACCATACCCCTAGATAATTTCCTTGAGGTGTCTAGTTTCCCAGATGGGGTCACTTTTGGGGGATTTGTACTGTTTTGTCACTGCAAGAGCCCTTCTAACAAAATAAGGCCCCAAAATCCACTAGGTGTTCCTTTGCTTCTGAGGCCTGTGCTTCATTCCAGTAGCACGCTACGACCACATGTGGGATATTTCCTAAAACTGCAGAGACTGGGCAACAAATATTGAGTTGAATTTCTCTGCTAAAACCTTCTGTGTAATAAAAAAATAGTATTAAAAATTTATTTCTGCCAATAAATATGAAATTTGTAAATTCCACCTCTACTTTGCTTTAATTCCTGTGAAATGTGTAAAGGGTTAAGACATTTTCTAAATGCTGTTTTGAATACTTTGAGGGGTGAAGTTTTTAAAATGGGGTGACTTTTTGGGGGTTTCTAATATATAAGGCCCTCAAAGCCACTTCACAACTGAACTGGCCCCTGTAAAAATGGCCTTTTGACATTTTCTTGAAAATGTGAGAAATTGCTGCTAAAGTTGTAGGCCTTGTGATGTCATAGAAAAATAAAAGGATGTTCAAAAAACGATGCCAATCTAAAGTAGACATATGGGTGATGTTAATTAGCAACCATTTTGTGTGGTATAACTGCCTGTCTTACAAGCAGATATATTTAAATTGAGAAAAATGCTAATTTTTGCAATTTTTCGCTAATTTTCGGTGTTATTCACAATTAAATATAGAACATATCGAGCAAATTTTGCTAGTAACTTAAAGTGCAATGTGTCACGAGAAAACAATCTCAGAATCGCTTGGATAGGTGAAAGCATTCCAGAGTTATTACCACATAAAGTGAACATGTCAGATTTGAAAAATGAGGCTCTGTCAGGAAGGTCAAAAGTGGCTAGGGCGGGAAGGGGTTAACCTAGTTCGGTCCCCACCGTTACAGTCGGATGTCAGCTGTAAGATACAGCTGAGATCCGGTGATGATGGCACCGACTCAGCTTCTGAGCCGGTGCCAAACATTGTACGTCATTTTGCGTGAAGTCAATGCTTTCCAGGACGTACATATACGTCCAATGGCGGGAAGGGGTTAAAGTAAGAGCTCAGTGACTTGGCAGATTTCCCAGTCTCAAATAAGTGGGCAAAATAGAATGCAAAGCAACAAATCTTTGGTCTAAATGATTTTAGGCTTTTAATTCAATATTACAGACATAGTCAAGTGAGGATCTTTGAATGAAACTGTGTGTTCTGTCAAATAGTATCATTCTGTATGGCTCATATGCTTTTTATAACATCCCCCAGTGACAAAATTAGATTAAAAAAGAAACATGGCAGCCTTTGTTGTAGATATCACAGAAAGTATATCTTATTCAAAAGTAGTCAGACTACTAATATTAAACAGAGAAGAAAATTCTAGCACTTGATAAATAAATAATAACCTAGCTGTAGTTAAGAAATAAATTGGTTTGTGAGAATTCAAAAGTAATTTCGTAGAATACTTATCACAGATTGTATAGATCATTAAGTTGTCCTGATTTAGTAAGGAAACTTTACTAAATGCAATTTTGAAATACATCGTATGTGAATAGGAGCAAAACAATTCTCTTCTCCAAAAGGAGAAATACTCAAACCTGGTGAATCCATTCTCTTAGTAAAAGTAAAGGTTTCTTTATTTTGTTGCATATTTGTATAAAAGCTATTGCTCTCTGTTATCAGTTGTTTTATGGCTTGAAACATGCTTAATCAGGGTCGGCCTTTGGGCTGTGCAGCCTGTGTAGTTGCACTGGTTGCATCAGCCATTCATGCTAAAGGGGGAACCACCAGTGTTCCTTCTGTACTGTGCACTCTGGCAGGGGTGTAGCTAGGAGGGGGGCAGGCGAGATATGTGCCCCGGGCGCAACTAAGAGAGAAGGTGGGGGGGTGTCAGGCTGGGCGCACAGGGCTGCACCTAACATGTGTCAGGTTGAGCTGAAATATGTGCTTATATGGGTTAATTTAATCTATAATATTTCTGTTAAATAATCAGAAGCTGTCAGTTATTAATACGAGAGACATCCTAATAGGGGCAAATATTTTTAACAGCACTGTGACTAGACAGATGTACTAGTCAGGAGTCTGTTCAAGCTGATCAAAAACAGAATAGGGAAATGTTTTTTTAAAAGTATCTGTTGTTTTGTACATCTTTTGACATGTCATAGTGACATGTCAGATGTTTTGATCAATAGGGGTCCGGATGTTGAGACCCCCACTGATCACTGAAACCAAGAGGCACAAGCTGAGTGCAGTGCCCCTTTGGCTGTAATGGGATCACTTTGGCTCTCTTCGACTCTTCTCAGAGAGGCGGGACTAGATGAAGATGGGCTCAAAGAAGTCTATAAGCCCGTCTTCAGATAGCACCGTCTCTCCGAGAAGAGACAAAAAGAGACAAAGTGATCAAATCACAGCCAATTTGAGCACTGCATTTTGCTTTGCGCTTCTCTCTCTTAGTTTCAGGGATCGGTGGGGTTCTCACCACCTGGACACCCAGTAATCAAAACTTCTGACATGTCACTATGAAAAGTCAAACGTTTTATGAAATAACAATTACTCTTTATAGGCTAGGCAGACTATAAACTTCTGATATGTACACAAGCTGTAAAAATTTGTTCAATCCCACACTGACAACTTGACTGGAACATTACACATGTCCTGATCTATATGAACATAAACATTTCTATGCAAAACTTGAAAATACAAAAAGTATAACTGTGGAAATAGATACATTCCTCTGCCTGAAATGTAGCTATGATTGTTGCTCATACATCAGTATTTAGTAATGCCTTTCTGTTCATAATTCATTTTCCTTTATTTCATTTTAAAAATAGGATGCATTACTGCATACCAGACTGTGGAAAGGAAATGCATGCGACTTCCATGAGACTTGGCTACATTCCTATTTAATTCTAAACTGTGGAACAATTAGACACTGAGTTTCTTCTTTTCATATCCAAGTCATTTCATTGCCCTCAGGGTTTAGTTTAATGGAAGGTCAATGTTTAATTTCATAAACCTAAAAGATTGTATTTCAGCTATTGCTATAATTCCTGAAAGAAACTACTCAAGAAAAATAAAACAGATTGGCAAACACAATAAATTCTTAAAGTAGGATCTCACAAATAAATATTTATTTGTGTATTTTAATACTAAAGGTCAATATATACTGTGTGTGTGTATATATATATATATATATATATATATATATATATGTATATATATACATACATATATATATGTATATATATATATATATATATATATATATATATACATACTGTATATAAAGAGATAGATAGATAGACAGATAGACAGATGATAGATAAAAACAGATGTGTCCAAGCTTACCTTTCCGCAAATTTTTTTATAGACTCCAATTCCAAATTCAATACATTATCCCGACATGCTAGCGAAACCCCCGACAGGCTGCAACTCCCATTAAAACCACTGGGTGGCCACGCTTTGACACATATAGCATAAAAAACTCCTGAAATATTATCGCAAAACAATGTTTTTTCAAAGCTGGTCAAAGTATTGGGACACACCACTTAGTCATTCAATGCAGGTGTTTCATTCAGTCCCATTGCCACAGGTGTAAAAAATCCAGAACCTAATCATGTAATCTGCCCTTACAAACATTTGTGAAATGGGTCATTCTAAAGAGCTCATTGAATTAGAGTGTGGGGGACTGTAATAGGATGCCACAGTTGCAGCGAGTCAGTTTGTGAAATTTCTTCCCTGCTAGATATTCAAATGTGAGTGGAAGCGTTTAGGAATCAGAGAAAACTAAGCCACCAAGTGACAGACCAGGTAAAGTTATAGAGCAGGGTCACCAAGTGCTGAGAATTATAGTGCATAAAAGTTGGTAACTCTCTACTGATTCAATAACTGCAGAGTTGCAATCCTTGTCTGGCATTAACATCAACACAAAAACTGTGCTCCGGGAGTTTTATGAAAAGGGTTTCCATGGCTGAGCAGGTGAATTACATCACCCAGCACAATTTCAAGTGTCGGATGGAGTCATGTAAAGCATAGCTCCACTGGACTCTGGAGAAGTGGAAATGTGTTCTGTAGGCTGATGAATCATGCTTCTCTATTTGGCAGTCTGATGGGTGAGTCTGGGTTTGGCGAATGCCAGGAGAACGTTACCTGCTGTAATGTCCGTGGCAGCGGGCTGTCAGCTCCGTTCCCCTCCTGACAGGCGCAGCCACAAGTCGGCAAGTGCTGGCCCCAGCCTACTCCTCAGGAGACCACAGCGCTCGCGTCCACTCACCTCGGCCGGATCCCAATGTCCAGTGCGCGCTGCCCCTTTAAGAGCGGACATTGTGGATGAACGTTGACCCATGAGTACCCTGGACTATAAGAGGGGTCCAGCCCCCTAGTTCGATGCCTGAGCGTTGTTGTGTTCCCTAGTTTGTCTATGTGATGGCCTCCTAGTGTGCTACCTGTTCCAGTCCCTGTACCTGTACCTGTTCCAGTTCCTGTTCCTAGCATTGCATATCTTCCTGGTCGAGCACTGTGCTGTGCCAAAGTCGTGCCGTGCTGCATCCACGTCTGACCTGCTTCACCTCGCCTGACGTCCGCCTGCTACCTAGTCCTAGCCGAGCCTGCCCTGCTGCTGTCTGAGCTGCCACAGGTACCTATAGAACTATAGACTCTCACCTGCTCCCTGTGGGCCAGCTGCCTTACCGCCAAGGCGGTACGGCCCAGTGGGTCCACAGACCCTTCGTGACAGTACGCTCAGGCCATTGACCCCGCTAGTCGATTCAAGACCATGATGACGTCACAGGAGATGCGAGCGGATATGCTAGACCTCCGGTCTCGACATGACCAACTCCTCCAGGCGTTAAACATCCTTGCACGTTGGCAGGAGGCACAAGCTGCTGTTCCTCCTAATACACCTCTTGGCAGTGTTGACCCGCGTATTTCTTTGCCACTTCCTGACCGCTATGATGGAGAAGCAAGTACCTGTCGTGGATTTTTGAACCAGTGCCAGATCCACTTCAGCCTGTATTGTAAGACATGTTCATCCGATGGCACAAGGGTCGCTTTCATAATTTCTCTCCTCATCGGCAAGGCTCTTGCATGGGCGAACCCTATCTGAGACGAGTCCCAGAGACCCGTGACTTCCAACCCTTCCTCCGGATTTTTCGCATGGTGTTTGAGGAGCCCAGACGAGTCTCATCTGCAGCAGCATCTTTGATTGACCTACGCCAAGGAGACACCTCCGTGAATGAGTAAGCCATCCACTTCCGCACCCTGGCGGGAGAACGGTTATGAAATGATGAGGCTTTGGTGGCGGCATTCTGGCATGGACTGGCTTCTAGAATTAAGGACAAACTTGCCGCACGAGATCTGCCGTCTACCCTGGATGACCTCATCCTACTGTCTGCCCAGATTGATATACGAATCCGGGAACACCTCCAAGAGGTTCGATGCGAGGGAGACCGCTCCCGTTTGGCTCTTACTTTGCAGCAACTCCTGCTGTTCTCAGATGTCGATCCTCCTAAAGTGTCTGTGATAATGGACCAGCATAAGTTATCCATCCACGAGAAGCAACGCAGACGCACATCTGGACTCTGTCTTTATTGCAGTCTCGATGGCCATCTTGTGCGCCTGTGTCCCCAAAGATCCAAAAACCTAGGGTTGCTAGGAGTGACAACCTTGGGTAAAGATGGACTTCCGTCTAAATTATCCATACCTGTGACCATAGCGTCTGGCAAGAAAATGCATCAGGTCTCTGCGTATCTGGACTCTGGATCCACTGCTAATTTCATCCGCAGAGATCTGGTGGACCTTCTGCAATTGCCCACTACCCCTCTGGAGGGCCCGTTGACAGTTGCCTCAGTGAATGGACTACCTCTGCCAGATCCTGTTATAGCTGTGACCAAGCCGCTGAGGCTCCAAGTAGGAGCCCTTCACTCCAAACTTCTGTCTTTCTATGTCATGTCCAAAGCTGTTAACCCTGTGTTGCTGGGCCTGCCTTGGCTCCGACTGCATGCCCCAGTCCTGGACTGGAATTCTGGAGAGGTTCTCCAATGGGGCCCTGAGTGTCAAGGTTGTTGCCTGGTGCAGATTAATTTGGCTCAGCCTTCGCTGCCTCGGTCATTGATAGGATTATGATGCATTTTCGGGCAAGAGGAAGGCGGAGACATTGCCTCCACATCTGACGTATGTATGCCCTATCGAGCTGATTCCTGGTGCATCCATTCCCCGTGGTAGGGTATACCCTCTCTCCTTGCCAGAGACTATGTCCATGTCCGCCTATGTGAAGGAGAACTTGGAGAGGGGCTTCATACGGAAGTCTTCCTCCCCGGCAGGAGCCGGGTTCTTCTTTGTCAAAAAGAAAGATAGCTCTCTTCGTCCTTGTATTGACTACAGAGGTCTCAACCAGATCACGGTAAATAATAAATATCCGTTGCCACTGATCTCTGAACTGTTTGATCGTATACGTGGTGCCAGGATTTTTTCTAAACTAGACCTGCGTTGAGCTTACAACCTACTCCGGATCCGCCAGAGTGATGAATGGAAGACAGCATTTAACACCCGTGATGGACACTATGAGTATCTAGTAATGCCCTTCGGCCTGTGTAATGCTCCCGCGGTCTTCCAGGAGTTAGTTAATGACATTTTCCGTGACCTCCTCTATGTTTGTGTAGAAGTTTACCTCGATGACATCTTGATTTTTTCTCCAGATCCTATAACGCACCAGAAACATGTCCGTCATGTTCTGCTACGATTAAGGGAGAATCGTCTGTACGCCAAGCTGGAGAAGTGCGTGTTTGACAGAGATGCGCTACCCTTCCTGGGCTACATCATCTCGAATAAAGGTCTCAAGATGGATCCTGAGAAGGTAAAGTCTGTTCTGGAATGGCCACGTCCTCAAGGCTTGAGGGTCATACAGAGCTTTCTGGGATTCGCTAACTTTTACAGGCAGTTTATTCCGAATTTCTCCTCACTGACTTCTCCTATCTCTAACCTTACTAAGAAGGGTATGAACGCCAAGGTGTTGACTCCCGAGGCAGAGTCCGCATTCAATAGCCTGAAGAGTACCTTCACGTCAGCCTCTATTCTCCATCATCCGGATATCTCTCTGCAGTTCTCGTTGGAGGTGGACGCATCCTCTGTCGGTGCTGGTGCACTCTTGTTCCAGAGAAGTCCCAAGGGCAAGTCAAGGGTATGTGGATATTTCTACAAGCTCTACTCTTCCGCAGAATGCAACTACTCGATTGGGGATCTGGAGTTACTAGCCATCAAATTGGCTCTGGAAGAATGGAGACATCTATTAGAGGGCGCAGTTCAGCCGATCCTGATTTTTACAGACCACAAGAATCTGACCTACCTCCAGACGGCCCAACGGCTGAACCCTCGTCAGGCCAGGTGGTCACTGTTCTTTACTAGGTTTCAGTTTGAGCTCCATTATCGCCCGGCTGACAAGAATGTGGGGGCCGATGCCTTGTCCAGGTCTTTAGAGACGGAAGACACCTTGGAGACTCCACAGAATATTATTGATCCGTCTTGCATTATCTCTGTCAGTCCCCTGCAAGTTGGGGACATTCCTCCAGGGAGGATGTTTGTGCTCCTGGCTGATCGTGGAAGAATCCTCCGCTGGGGACACGCCTCTAGACTGGCAGGTCACGCAGGGGCCCGTAAGACCAGGGATCTGATTGCTCGTCATTTCTGGTGGCCCACGCTGCCAAAGGACATTATGGACTTCAATTCTGCCTGTTCTGTATGTGCTGCCAATAAGGCCGCTCACTCCAGACCTGCTGGTCTTCTCCAGCCATTGCCTGTGCCCAAAGCTCCCTGACAGCATATAGCTATGGACTTTGTTACGGACCCGACTCTCTCTGCTGGATGCTGATTTTTGAAGATGGCCCACTTTGTCCTTCTGACCGGTCTTCCTTCTGCTCCTCAGTTGGCCAAGCTGTTTATCCAACACATATTTCACCTGCACGGCTTGCCGCAGCATATTGTGTCTGATCGGGGGGTTCAGTTTACCTAGAAGTTCTGGAGAGCCCTCTGCGGACTCCTCGGTGTGAAATTGGACTTTTCATAAGCCTACCATCCTCAGTCCAATGGTCCGGTCCAGAGGATTAATCAGATTTTGGAGAACTACCTACGCCACTTCATTTCCAAGCAACATGATGACTGGGTGTAGTTGCTCCCATGCGCAGAGTTCTCATACAATAATCATACCAGCGAGTCCACAAGGAATACACTGTTCTTATTTGTCTATGGCCAGCACCCACAAATTCCTCTCGCGGTGCCCGATACTTCTGAGGTACCAGCAGCTGACTCAACGTTTAGAGACTTTCTGCAGATCTGGCAGCAGACTCGATCCTCCATCCTAATGGCAGTCGACCCCATGAAACGGAAGGCTGACACAAGGAGAAGAGTACCTCCTCAGTTTCTTCCTGGCACGAGGGTCTGGTTGTCTTTCAGGAATATCCGACTAAGGGTGCCATTATGCAAATTTGCTCCCAGGTTCCTCGGACCCTTTGAGATCCTGCAACAGATCAACCGAGTCGCCAATAAGCTTTGGCTGCCTCCTACCCTCAAGATCCCCAGCTCCTTCCATGTATCCCTCCTGTAGCCGGTGGTCCTGAACCGCTACACCAAGACTCCTAGCCCTGTGGTTGCCTCCAGCGGCCCTTCTGACACCTTTGAGGTTCAAGAGATCCTGGACACCAAGAGAGTGAGGGGAAAGACCTTTTATTTGGTGGATTGGAGGGGGTTTGGTCCTGAAGAAAGGTCTTGGGAGCCAGAGGAGAACCTCAATGCTCCTACTCTTCTGAAGAACTTTCTCTCTCGCTCTGGTCCCAAGAAGAGGGGGCGTAAGAGGGGGGATACTGTAATATCCGTGGCTGCGGGCTGTCAGCTCCGTTTCCCTCCTGACAGCCACGCGTCGGCAAGCGCTGGCCCCAGCCTCCTCCTCAGGAGACACCAGTGCTTGCATCCACTCACCTCAGCCGGATCCCGTAGGGTGCGTGTGCACGCTCGTGCCTATTCTTAAAGGGGCAGTGCGCGCACCGGACACTGTGGATGGACTTAGACCCGTGAGTACCCTGGACTCTAAGAGGGGTCCAGCCCCCTAGTTCAATGCCTGAGCGTTGTTGTGTTCCCTAGTTTGTCTATGTGACAGCCTCCTAGTGTATTACCGGTTCCAATCCCTGTACCTATACCTGTTCCAGTTCCTGTTCCTTTTCCTAGCATTCCATACCTTCCTGGTCGAGCACTGTGCTGTACCAAAGTTGTGCCGTGCTGCATCCACGTCTGACCTGCTTCACCTCGCCTGACGTCCGCCTGCTACCTAGTCCTAGTGGAGCTTGCCCTGCTTCTGTCTGAGCTGCAACAAGTACCTATAGAACTATAGACTCTAACCTGCTCCCTGTTGGCCAGCGGCCTTACTGCCAAGGCGGTACGGCCCAGTGGGTCCACAGACCCTTCGTGACACCTGCCTATCTGTATTGTTTCAACTGTAAAGTTTGAAAGAGGAGGGATAATGCAATTGGGTTGAATGTCAGCGGTTGGCCTAGGCCCCTTAGTTCCAGTGAAGGGTAATCTTAATGCTTCAGCATACCAAACATTTTAGACCATTGCATGCTATACATCCCTGATCTCAAACACCTTTGGGATAACCTAGAACAGAGACTTTGAGCAAAGCCCTCTCGTCCACATCAGTGTCTGACCTCATATATGCTCTTCTGGATAAATGGGCAAAAATTATTACAGACACACTCCAAAATCATCTTGGAGAGCTAACCTTGGATCTTCTGTGGATGTAGGCTTCCTCAATTCCTTCTGTCTCTTCATGTAATCCCAGACAGACTCAATGATGTTAAGATCAGGGCTCTGTGGGGGCCATATCATCACTTCCAGGGCTCCTTTTTCTTCTTCACGTTGAAGATAGTTCTTAATGACATTAGCTGTATGTTTGGGGTTGTTGTCCTCCTGCAGAAAATTTTTGGAGAAAATCAGACACCTCCCTGATGGTATTGCATGATGGATAAATATCTGGCTGTATTTCTCAGCATTGAGGACACCAATAATCCTGACCAAATACCCAACTTCATTTGCTGAAATGCAGCCCCAAACTTTCAAGGAACCTCCACCATGCTTCACTGTTGCCTGCAAACACTCATTATTGTACTGCTCTCAAGCCCTTTGGCAAACACACTGCCTTCTGTTACAGCCAAATAATTAAAATTTTGACTCATCTGTCCAGAGGTCCTGCTGCCATTTTTCTGCACCCCAGTTCCTATGTTTTCATGCATAGTTGAGTCACTTGGCCTTGTTTCCATGTTGAAGGCATGGCCTTTTTGGGTGCAATTCTTCCATGAAGACCTTTTCTGGCCAGAAAAGTAGATGGGTGTACCTCGGTCCCACTTGTTTCTTCCAGTTCTGAGCTTATGGCGCTGCTGGACATTTCAATTTTAAAGGGAAGTAAGTATGATGTGTCTTTGATTTGCTGCATTATTTCCTTGGCCGACCACTGCGTCTAAGGTCCTCAATGTTGCCTGTTTCTTTGTGTTCTTCTGAAGACCTTGAACAGCACATCTTGAAACCCCAGTTTGCTTTCAAATCTTCGAATGGGAAAGACTTTGCTGATGCAGTAGAACTACATTATGTCTTGTTGCTTTCCTCATTCTTGCAATGGTAGACCTGTGACATGAAACTGTCTGCAACAACCTCACCTTTGTAGCAGTGTTTGGCTGTTCATCACCAAGTTCCCAACACAGTATTTTTTGTTACAGTTAATGACTGTGTTTCCACCTACATATAATCCTTCATACAGTCAAGTCCACAATTATTTGGACAGTGAAACAAGTTTTGTCATTTTAGCTGTTTACCAAAACATATTGAATATACAGTTATATAGACAATACGGGCTTCAAGTGCAGACTCTCAGCATTCATTTGATGGTATTCACATCCTAATTTGATGTAGGGTTTAGGAATTACAGCTCATTAATATGTAGCTGCCTCTTTTTCAAGGGACCAAAGGTAATTGGACAATTATCTCAACAGCTATTTAATGGGCTGCATGGGCTATTCCCTCGTTAATCCATCATCATAAGCAGGTAAGAGGTCTGGAGTTGATTGCAGGTGTGGAATTTGCATTTGGAAGCTTCTGCTGTGAACCCACAACATGAGGTCAAGTAAAACAGACCATCGTTAGGCTGAAAAAAAATGAAGAAATCCATCAGAGAGATAGCACAAATGTTAGGAGGGGCCGAATCAACAGTTTGGTGCATTCTTGAAAAAAACCAAAACACAGCCCACTGGTGATCTCATGAACTCCAAAAGGCCTGGACTTCCACGAAAAACAACAGTGGTGGATGATCGCAGAATTATTTTCATGGTGAAGAAAAACCCCTTCAAAACATCTTCCCAAGTGAAGAACACTCTCCTGGTAGTAGGTGTATCAGTATCTAAGTCTACCATAAAGAGAAGACTACGGAGGGTTCACTACAAGGTGCAAACCATTAATCAGCCTCAAAAATAGAAAGCCCAGATTAGACTTGCCAAACAACATCTAAAGAAGCCAGCCCAGTTCTGAAACAGCATTCTTGGACAGATGAAACTAAGATCAACCTGTACCAGAATGATGGGACGAAGAAAGTATGGAGAAGGCTTGGTATGGCTCATGATCCAAAGCACACCACATCCTCTGTACAACATGGTGGAGACAGTATGATGGCATGGGCATGCATGGCTGCCAAAGGCACTGGGTCACTAGTGTTTATTGATGACGTGACTGAAGACAGAAGCAGCCGGATGAATTCGGAGGTGTTCAGGGATATACTTTCTGCTCAGATTCAACCAAATTCAGCAAGGTTGATTTGACGTAGCTTCACAGTACAGATGGACAATGACCCAAAACATACTGTGAAAGCAACATTGGAGCTTTTTTAAGGCAAAGAAGTGGAATATTTTGCAATGGCCAAGTCAATCACCAGATCTCAACCAGATCGAGCATGCATTTCACTTGCTTAAGACAAAACTTAAGGCAGAAAGACCCACAAAAAAGCAACAACTGAAGACGGCTGCAGTAGATGCCTGGCAAAGCATCACAAAGGAGGAAACCCAGCGTTTGGTGATGTTCATGAGTTCTAGACTTCAGGCAGTCATTGCCTGCAAAGGATTCTCTACAAAGTATTAAAAAATCCATTTTATTTATGGTAATGTTAATTTGTCCAATTACTTTTGAGCCCCTGAAATGAGGAGGCTATGTAGAAAAATGGTTGCAATTCTTAAACGTTTCAAAGGATATTTTTGTTCAATCCCTTGAAATAAACCTGAATGTCTACACTTCAATTGCATCTCAGTTGTTTCATTTCAAATCCAATGTGGTGGCCCGCAGAGCCCAAATCATGAAGATTGTGTCACTGTTCAAATAATTCTGGACCTAACTGTATAATCCTACAATATCCATGACTTTGTGCAAGTGTACCTATAAGAATTGATGCTGTTGTGAAGGCAGAGGGAGGTCACACCAAATATTGCTCTGATTTAAATTTATTTTCCATTACTTTTAGTGTATTCTTTGCTTTATTGGTTGCCAAGGCCCAAGTGAGCTATATATGTATATTCTTAAAGTGTAACTACACGTTCAACAAACTTCTGACATAGTGACATGTCAGAAGTTTTGATTGGTGGGGGTCTGAGCACTGAGACCCCCACCAATCGCTTAAACAAAGTGGCAGAAGCACTCGTGTGAGCGCTCGGCCGCTTAGTTTCTGTTCGGCTTTATCTGGAAATCAATGCATCCGAGTACAGACTTAATAGAAAGTCGGATATATCGGCTTTCCGGAAAAAGCCAAAAAGAAATGGAGCGGCTGAGGGCTCACACGAGCGCCTCTGCTGCTTCGTTTTAGCGATTGGTGGGGGTGTCAGTGCTCGGACTCCCACCAATCTAAACTTCTGACAAGTCACTATGACATGTCAGAAGTTTGTCGAACGTTAAGTTACCCTTTAATCTGTATACACAGACAAAGACATGACACTGCTGAATTTGTCCTATGTAAAACCACCATTAACACACATCCTTTCTATCTATCCATAGTTATCTATCTATCTATCTATCTATCTATCTGTCTTTCTGTCTATCTGTCTGTCTAATATCTATCTGTCTGTCTGTCTACCATCTTTCTATTCATCTATGTATGTTCAACACTGTATGTTTCAATTCACTGGATGTTACAAGTCTACTTCACATCTCTCATCTCCACACTATCTAATAATCCAAAACGACTCTTTGATATATTTCATAAAGTGCAGACTCCAATCACAGATCTCAGTGCTGAAGACCTGGACACTTATTTTAAAGTTGAAATTGACAATGTCCGGAATATATTATCTCCCAGTCCCATAGTAACATCGATCCCCTTCCCTCCCACACTCCCTCTTCTTCACTTTCAGCATTTGACCCAATAACAGAAGAAGAAGTCTCCAGGCTCCTCTCTTCTTCTTGTCCTACTACCTGCTCTAGTGATCCTATCCCCTCACACCTCGTCCAGTCCCTCTCCCCGGCTCTCACTAGTCACCTGACTAAAATATTTAACTTTTTTCTTTCTTCTGGAATCTTTCCCTCCTCTTTTAAAGATGCCATTATAAACCCATTACTGAAAAACCAACTCTTGACCCATTCATGCTAACTGCCGACCAGTCTCTAATCTCCCCTTCATCTCCAAACTCCTGGAACGCTTGGTCTACTCTTGCTTTATCCATTATCTCTCTGCTAACTTCATTCTAGACCCTTACAATCTGGTTTACGCACTCTACACTCCACAGAAACTGCCCTTACTAAAGTCTCAAATGATCTCTTGGCGGCTAAATCTAATGGCAAATACGCTCTACTAATTCTTCTGGATATCTCTGCAGCGTTTGACACTGTAGACCACAAACTCCTACTTAGCATGCTTCACTCTATGGGCCTTAAAGACACTGCTCTCTCTTGGTTTTCTTCCTATCTCTCTAACCGCTCGTTCAGTGTGTCATTTGCTGGTTCTACTTCTTTTCTTCATCCCCTTGCTATTGGGGAATCCTCAGGGATCAGTCCTAAGTCCGCTTCTGTTTTCTCTCTACACAGCTCCTATTGGACAAACCATCTGCAGATTTTGCTTCCAGTACCATCTCTACACCGATGACACCCATTTATATGCCTCTGCTCATGACATCACCTCTGCTCTAATACAAAACACCAGTGATTGTCTATCTGCTGTCTCTAACATCATGTCCTCTCTTTTTCTGAATCTTTCTAAAATTGAGCTCCTTGTGTTCCCACCATCTACTAACATACCTAAACCTGATGTCTTCATCTCAGTGTATGGCACTACCATAATTTCCAGCAGCACGCCCGCTGTTTTGTGGTTATTTTTTACTTAGATCTTTCCTTTACTTCGCACATTCAATCACTTACACGCTCCTGTCACTTTCACCTCAAAAACATCTCCAGAATTCACCCTTTGAGGAAACAGCCAAAACTCTCATTGTCGCTCTGATTCACTCTCGTCTTGATTACTGTAACTCATTACAAATCAGTCTTCCCCTCACTAAACTCTCCTCCTTCCTATCTAACCTGCATGCAGCAGCCAGACTCATCTTTCTGACAAACCGCTACATCAATGCCTTTACCCTCTGCCAGTCACTGCACTGGTTGTTCATACGGTTCAGAATTAAATTCAAACTTATTACTCTTACCCACCTTACATCTCCTCCCTCATCTCTGTCTACCACCCTACTCCCGCTCTACGCTCTGCCAACGACCTTAGATTAATATCCACCATAATCTGAACCTTCCACTTCCGTCTCCAAGATTTTTCTCATGCTGCACCAGTTCTCTGGAATGCACCACCCCAGACAATCAGTTTAATTCCCAACATCCACAGTTTTAAACATGCAAAAAAAAACACATATTTTTAGACAGACCTATAACATAACATTCCCTAATCTAACTCCTTTCCCTCGCCCCCCCCCCCCACTTTTACATTAGTAATGACAACTTGACCACCTCATTCAGCAGTATCTCCAACACTCCCTGCACCCTAATGGACTTCATGTCTGTCATACACTGACACTGGCTGGTGACCGGCTGGTGCAGCTTTATATGTACTACCCCATGTGTATAAAAGATGACTGGACCGTTGTACTTATCAAGCACATTTTTTACATTTTATGTCTCCCTTATTTCCTAATAGATTGTAAGCTCTTGTGTGCAGGGTCCTCACTCGTTTGAATTGTAAATTAGTTTTGTCACTCTGTAATGTCTGATATTGTCTGTACATGAACACTCTGGTGCTGCGGATTATGTTGGGGCTATATAAATAAAGATTATTATTATTATTATTATTATTATTATTATTGAGGTGATACTATATTATTATAAGATGTTAAATAATTACATATATTAAAATAAATTTCGTTTTTGTCAAATGATGCACCTTTGTGTACATTACTGTTCCTCTTATTTGGTTTTGTCATGTAATTTGTTTATAATATGGTGTTTAGAATGATAAGGATCAGGTAAGGATTTCTTCCTTTTCATCACATCTGATAAAGAAAAGTATTTAATGCTTTAAGCAAACACTCAAAGAACCTGTCGGTTATGCTGTCAGCTTTCCTCCTGCACTGTGCATCCAGTCATCTGTCATGACGCTCTCTGTGGACACCAAGGTTGGTGTCTGGAGTTAGTAGATGTTTTCCCAACTGGAAAGCCCCAGTGCAGACTGCCATTCCTTCCTTGACAGGTTGTGTAGGTGATTACATCAAGAGATTGCATTGTGTTTTACCACTGGGGCCAGGTGTCATTCTTTAGGGAAGAGCGCTAAAGCTTTTGTCAATGCCTATTCCTCTTGTTTCACTTAACATCAACTCACCTTTTGGTATTAAAAAGAAAAATACAAACTGATAAGAATATCCCCGGGCAGAGTTTTCATCCAACCTTAGGCAGCCATTGCGGTTATAAAGATCCTTCAATAACCTGTCAAAAACTGACATCAGTGGTAAAGAACTGCTCATTTCTATATCTCTTTCTGGATTGATGTACATGCCACTTTTATATCCTTTAGCTCGATATAACATTTGCCCTTTCATGTTCTCAGTTTAAGCCATTGGGAATTTAAAGCTATTTCAAAGCATAATTATACCAATCTGCATATAAAAGGCACTATGTCCTAGAGAGGGTTCAATAGAAAAAGAAAACTCTTCTAAGGATGGAAATGAGAAATAAATCCCACAACTAAGATGCGGTAACATTAATACATTTTTCATCTGATGTGAATAGTTGGAAGGTTTGTGAAGTTGCTGGAAATTTGCCAAAGCCAAAGGACAATTCTGAAACAATATAAGGAAAAACTGAATGTAGACATGAAAAAGAAACTGTTGCTGCTAACAAAAGCCTTATGTATCTCATATATCCCATGAAATATAGATTAGATAGATAGATAGATTAGATAGATAGATAGATAGATAGATAGATAGATAGATAGATAGATAGATAGATAGATAGATAGATAGATAGATAGATAGATAGATAGATAGATAGATAGACAGACAGACAGACAGACAGACAGATTAGATAGATAGATAGATAGATAGATAGATAGATAGATAGATAGATAGATAGATAGATAGATAGATAGATAGATAGATAGATAGATAGATAGATAGATAGATAGATAGATAGATAGATAGATGATAGATAGATAGATAGATAGATAGATAGATAGATAGATAGATAGATAGATAGATAGATAGATAGTTGATAGATAGATAGATAGATAGATAGATAGATAGATAGATAGATAGATAGATAGATAGATAGATTTCCTACTGAAAGACGACACCTGGTACACTGTCAAAATTCCACTCAATACTTTATACACACAGGTACAGTTATGCAATTTTGTCTCAAAGTGTAACTTTTCATAAAAAATTTATACCAATTGACATTTGTTGCTAATGTACCACACATCCTAAAAATAAAAGTTCAATATGTGCAGACAGTCAGAATGAGGTGCCTAAAGCCCACCAGTAGCAATGATTTTGGGTGCCCACCCTATAGCTACATAGATATATTAGGCTAGGTTTACATATGTGTCGCAGATCTGGCAAAAATGTCAGAAAGAATAGCGCAAAACCCGCTTGTTTTTTTCAATGGCACCAATTGTGATGGCATACATCATTGATTGATTAACCTTTATTAAAAATTTAAAAAAATTGGGGGAAAGGAAAAAAATAGTAAGTCCGCTATTGTTTTCTGGCTTTTTTGTATGGTTTGCACCATGCGGTATATATAAAATGATAAATTCATTCTTCAGGTCATTATTATTGCAGCGATACCAAAAATGTCAAGTTTATTTCGTATTTTACTAAATTTGCACTCAGGGGCATAAATAGAGTTCCATGGGCACAGGGGCAAATTGTGCACCTGTAATGGTGCCCCCACCTACCATGTACCATATATAATATTGTTGTCCTCTTATGTAGCAGACGGGCCTTTGAGCCCCTTCAGGCAACATGGCCCATTTTGACTGTTACCTCTGCCGCCCCTATAGATACGTCCCTGAGGAAGCATACCCTATTGGTTAGGGATGTTGCAGGCTTACTGCACTAAGCAAGATTTATCTAATTTCAAAATAATTTCCAAATAGAATATACACCTTAAAACCAAACTGTAATGGCAAAATGCTTCATTTACAGCTGCACCCATAATATTAAACTTGTCTGAAATGTTTTTATACCTTTCAGCAAAATATTATTTTTGTAATGCATGTTTTTGTTTATGTGAAAGCACATAGAGGACATGACCTAGATTTTATGATGATGCTGGTAAGTCTGCTTGCAGAGCTTGCATTTTAGTATACTTTCTAATGGGTGTGTGACCTTACAGCAAGTGATATGTAGGAAAAGTTTGAGTTGCGTAGTTATCATTATTGTATCAGTGGGATTAGGCCAGAACAGATTTAAAATATAGGAAAAAAACAGTTAGCAACACAGAAGAAAATGTCATCTATAATTAACATCTACATTTTACTGTAGTAAGCACAACTAACAGTAGCGTATTAGTTCATGTTACTGCCTTTCATAAGAATGTAAGTGTAAATGATATCAGTTTGGTACAGTCTTGTATAATTATCATTCTGGAATGTCCCCAGCCATTGATTCCTGAATCGAGATGACTTCAAACATGTGGTCAATTTTCTACAGAAATGAATGGAGGTGGGAGCACACTGGCAGTGCCTTTATGCTCAGCTCTCCATTAAAATCAGTGCCAAGATTTCTGTGAGTAGGAGCCCAGCATCCTAAGTTTGTAAAATGGATGGAACACCGAACTCAATCTGCATGCATTTACTATGTGTATACTATAAGGTAATCCTACCATTCTCAAAGAAACCAAACAGTTTGAACCCTTTGATTTAGTCCATCTATAAGATGCCACGATATTGGCCTGTGGATCTGCAATAAAGTTGGTCACATATGTTTAACCCCTTCAGGACACAGCTGATTTTTTATTTATTTTTTAAATCTGAAATGTGTCACTTTATGTGGTAATAACTTGGGAAGGCTTTTACCTATTAAAGGGATTCTGAAATTATTTTCTCATGACATATTGTACTTTATGTTAGTGGAAAAATATAGTCAATTTGCAAAAATTTGCATTTCTCTACATTTAAATGTATCTGCTTGTAAAGCTGATAGTAGTAACACACAAAATAGTTACTAGTTTACATTTCCCATATGTCTACTTTATGTTTGCATAATTTTTTGAACATCCTTTTATTTTTCTAGGACATTACAAGGCTTATAAGTTTAGCAGCAATATCTCACATTTTCAAGAAAATATACAAGACCTAATTTTTTATGGACCAGTTCAATTCTGAAGTGGCTTTGAGGGCCTTATATATTAGAAACTCCCTATAATCACCCCATTATTTTTTTTACAAGGAATAAAGGATTAAAAGCACCCCAACATTTGTAAAGCAATTTCTCCCAATTACAATAACACCCCATATGTGGTAATAAACTGCTGTTTGGACACATGGCAGGGCTCAGAAGTAAAGGAGTGCCATTTGGATTTGGAGCGCAGATTTTGCTGTAATGTTTTTTGGTGCCAGGTCACGTTTGCAACGCCCTGGAGGGACCAAAATAGTGGAAACCACGCAAAAGTGACCCTATTTTGAAAAAAACACCCCTCAAGGAATTTATCTATGGGTATAGTTACCATTTTGGCCCCACAGTTTATTTTGCTGAATTTATTGGAATTAGTCTGTGAAAACGAAAATCTAAATTTTTTCTGAAAAAAACAGACATTTTTTTGCAAGGAGTATGTAATGTCAGCATAGGGAGACAGACAGGTGAGCACTAATCTACCCGCCACTCAGTCCCTGCCTACTTGCACAGCCCATCCTAGGCGACGGCGTACAACTGGGCGACGGTCCCTACGCTCAATAAGTGCACGACAGACAAACAAGACAAGGGAACACAAAAGCAAAGGAATGTGGGGCAGTTGCCCATGGCAGCACCGTGAGCAACAGAGTAGTGGACGGGCCGAGTCAAACCAGGAGTGTACGTGGTAACAAATGCAGAGCAGGAGAGTAGTCAGTCAAGCCAGGGTCAATATGAAGCAGAGGTCAATAGTAACAGCAGGAACAGCAGAGCCAGGAAACAGGAGAATCACAGGCAAAGGACAAGCAGCAAATGAAGGTATAAGTGGACCAAGGGCGGGAGCTAGAAGCGTCTGGCCAGGCTGGGATAGGCTCTCCCACTGCTCAGCCTACCAGCCTGAGTGGTAGCAGATCGAGTCACTCTAGCAGACCTAGGAACAGATGCAGGCTGATTAACCACGGGCGTCGACACAGAAGCTGTGTCATGCAAATCCTTCACAGAGTAAGGGTATGTGCACACGAGAAGTGGCTTTTACGACTGAAAAGACAGACTGTTTTCAGGAGAAAACAGCTGCATCGTTTCAGACGTAAAAGCTCCTCCTCGCATTATGTGAGGCGTCTTTGACGCCCGTAATCTTGAGCTGCTCTGCATTGACTTCAATGAAGAACGGCTCAAATTACGTTTCAAAGAAGTGTCCTGCACTTCTTTGCAGAGGCAGTCTATTTACGAGTCGTCGTTTGACAGCTGTCAAACGACGACGCGTAAATGACAGGTCGTCTGCACAGTACGTCGGCAAACCCATTCAAATGAATGGCCAGATGTTTGCCGACGTATTGTAGCCGTATTTTCAGACGTAAATCGAGGCATAATACGCCTCGTTTACGTCTGAAAATAGGTCGTGTGAACCCAGCCTAAAGGAGAAAAAGCACTCCAACATTTGTTAAGCAATTTGTCCCAATTACAGCAATACACCATATGTGGAAATAAACTGCTGTATGGACCCACGGCAGGGCTCAGAGCAGAAGTAGCGCAATTTGGATCACAGATTTTGCTGGAATGGTTTCCAGGTGCCATGTCGCGTTGGCAGAGCTCCTGAGGTACCAGTACAGTAGTAACCCCCAATAAGTGACTCGATTTTGGAAACTGCACCCCTCAAATAATTTATCTAGGCATGTGATCACTTTTATGACCCCATAGTTTTTGTGCTGAATTTAGCGGAAATCTGGCATGGAAAATAAAATGTTACATTTTCACAAATGCGTTATCTATATGACAGATTTTTAAGACACAGAGCATGTAAGTGAAGGGAAGCACTTCAACATTTCTGGGGCTAGTTCTTCTGAGTTCAGAAATACCCCAAAAGTCTCTAAATATGTTGTATGGACACATAGCAGTGCCAGGAAGTGAAGGAGCACCACAAGGATTTTGAGGCCTTATTTTTACTTGGATGATGGGCACAAGCATAGGACTAAAAAAAATTGCAGATACTACACATTTGTTAAATTATGTGAAAGAAATTAACTAACTCCACTATTTTGTCTTATATTCTATACTTCTATTTTAACTTCAATAGAAAATTGATGCTTAGAGAACGTATTAATGCGTTTTTGCTGCATGTAAGAGAATTTTTGCTGGATAACAAAAGAGTTGACTAGACAACTTTACAAGACTGTTATTCTGACTAAGGACTCAAGACCATGCCCTCCACAGAAGACGATAAAGGAGAGAGGACTACTAAAATAAAATTAATCCTAGATCATGAATTGATAGAAAATATTGCAATGCCAAGAAAATATTCTGAATGTAATGTATTTTCTTTTGTGTAAACTCAAGAGAAAATATTATATCTGATATAGTAAAAGTTCAGTCTAAAAGCTGTATATAAACTCCCTCATATTGTATGGAGGGGAGCATTTGCCATCACATACAAAGTGACATCCATACGTCACTTCTCTGTGAACCCTTTTCTTAACCCCTTCCCGCTCCTTGACGTACTATTACGTCATGGCAGCTGTATCGTTCGCGCTCCATGCCGTAATAGTACGTCTCGGGAGTAACGGCCGTTTCGGCCGTCCTCCCGACACATACAGGAGCTGTGACGCTGCTGTCTTGTTCAGCAGCTGTCACAGCTCCTACAGCGGGGACCGATCGCTGTGTCCCCGCTGATTAACCCCTTAAAAGCCGCGTTCTATAGAGATCACGGCTTTTTAGGGGTTAAGCTGCCATCGCCGGCCTGCTACGCGATAGCGGCCGGCGATGGTGACTATGGCAACCGGACACCAAACAATGGCGTCCGGCTATGCCATAGACGGAAGCCTAGTGGGTCCTGACAACGTCAGGACCCACTATGCTTGCTGTCAGTGAGTAGCTGACAGTTCTAATACACTGCACTACGCATGTAGTGCAGTGTATTAGAATAGCGATCAGGGCCTCCTGCCCTCAAGTCCCCTAGTGGGACAAAGTAATAAAGTAAAAAAAAAGTTAAAAAAAGATGTGTAAAAATAAGAAAATAAAAGTTTTAAAAGTAATAAAAGTAAAAGTCCCACTTTTTCCCTTATCAGTCCTTTATTATTAATAAAAATATATAAACAAACAAATAAACTATACATAATTGGTATCGCCGCGTCCGTAACGGCCTGAACTACAAAATTATTTTGTTATTTATCCCGCACGGTGAACGCCGTAAAAAAAAATATTAATAAACCGTACCACAATCACAATTGTTTGGTCACTTCACCTCCCAAAAAATGGAATAAAAAGAGATCAAAAAGTCGCATGTACCTAAAAATGGTACTGATGGAAAATACAGTTCGTTACGCAAAAAATAAGTCCTCGCACGGCTTTATTGATTGAAAAATAAAAACGTTATGGCTCTTAGAATAAGGTAACACAAAAAGTGAATGATTGTTTACAAAACGTATTTTATTGTGCAAACGCCATAAGACATAAAAAAAAACTATAAACATCTGGTATCGCCGTGATCGTATCGCCCCGCAGAATAAAGTTAATATATCATTTATAGTGCACGGTGAACGCTGTAAAAAAAAAGTATACAAAAACAATAGTAGAATTGCTGTTTATTAGTCACCACGCCTCTTAAAAATGGAATAAAAACTGATCAAAAAGCCGCATGCACCCCATGAAAACTACAATGGATTCCTCAAGGGGTCTAGTTTCCAAATTGGGGTCACTTTTGGGGGGTTTCCAATGTTTTGGCACCACAAGACCTCTTCAAACCGGACATGGTGCCTAATAAAAAAGAGGGCTCAAAATCCGCTAGGTGCTCCTTTGCTTCGGAGGCCGGTGCTTCAGTCCATTACCGCCCGAGGGCAACATGTGGGATATTTCTCTAAACTGCAGAATCTGGGCAATAAGTATTGAGTTGCGTTTCTCTGATAAATCCTTTTGTGTTATAAAAAAAATGGTATAAAAAGAGTAAATTTCACCTCTACTTTGCTCTAAATTTCTGTGAAACACCTAAAGGGTTCATAAACTTTCTAAATGCTGTTGTGAATACTTTGAGGGGTCTAGTTTCTAAAATGGGGTGTTTGATAGGGGTTTCTAATATATGGGCCCCTCAAAGCAACTTCAGAAATGAACTGGAACCTAAAAAAATAATTAAATGAGGCAATACTTCGCTTCTTACATTATACTGATAATGAGCCGTGCCCACTCCGAGATGACCCCAGTTTTGACCGTTTGTATAAACGGAGACCCCTATTAGACCGTTCCAGTGCCCGGTTTTCCCAAGCATACACCCCCGAGAAGTGTTTTTCTATTGATGAGTCCCTGGTACATTTTAAAGGGAGGGTTCAATTCCGCCAGTACCTGCCAGGTAAGAGGGCAAGGTATGGCGTGAAGATGTATAAGCTGTGCGAGAGTGCATCAGGGTATACCTACAGGTTTAGGATATATGAAGGAAAGGCCACCCCCAAACCAGACTGCATCCTGGACTACAATAGGTACATGGGAGGGATGGACTTGTCAAATCAAGTCCTGAAGCCCTACAGCGCCATGCGGTGTGGTATAAGAAGCTGGCCGGGCACATCATACAGATGGCATTGTACAATGCGTACGTGCTACGTCGATGTGCAGGCCAGAGGGGAACTTTCCTGGAATTTCAAGATCTAATCTTTAGGGACCAGGAAGGGGGGGCACCCAGTACTTCTGGAAGCGAGGCCACACGCATCGTACCAGGGCAACACTTTCCAGGAGAAGGTCCCCAAACCGGTGGAAAGGGAAAGAGTCAAAAGAGGTGCAGAGTCTGCTATAAGAGGGGGATAAGGAAGAACACAATATACCAATGTGACACGTGTCCCGAAAAACCAGGGCTCTGTATAAAAGATTGTTTTAAAATGTATCATACATCCCTTGATTTTTAATTTACCCTGATGCACTCCGCACAGCTTACCCCCCTCATCTTTCCCTTCTGAGCCCTGCCGTATGCCCAGGCAGCTGATAACAGCCACATGTAGGGTATTGTCGTACCCAGGAGAACCCACATTACAATTTAAGGGGTGTATATCTCCGGTGGCGCATGCTGGGCACAATATATTGGACACTGAAATGGCATATACATATATAAAATTGCAAATCTCACACTGCACCATCTGCTGCGCATTATCTTTTACACAGTACCTGTGGGGTCAAAATGCTCACTACACCTCTAGATGAATGTCTTAAGGGGTGTAGTTTTTAAAATGGGGTCACTTCTCGGGGGTTTCAACTGTACTGGTACCTCAGGGGCTTCTGCACACATGACTTAGCACCAGAAAAGCTCCAGTAGGCCAAATGGTGGTCCTTTCCTTCTGAGCCCTCCCATGGGCCCAAAGGGCAGTTTATCACCACAAATGGGGTATTGCCGCACTAAGGACAAATTGGGCAACAAAATGGGGTATGTTGTTCCTTGTGAAAATAAGAAATTTTGATCAAAAATGACATCTTATTGGAAAAAATATCATTTTTTTCATTTCACAGCCCAATTCAAATAGGTGCTGTGAAAAAACTGTGCGGTCAAAATGATAACAAAAACCATAAATGAATTCCTTGAGGGGTGTAATTTCCAAAATGGGGTCACTTCTGGTGGGTTTCCATTGTTTTGATACCTCAACGCCTCTTCAAACCTGGCATGCTGCCTAAAATATATTCTAATAAAAAAGAGGCCTCAAAATGCACTAGGTGCTTCTTTGCTTCTAGGGCTTGTGTTTTAGTCCACGAGCGCAGTAGGGCCACATGTGGGACATTTCTAAAAACTGCAGAATCTGGACAATACATATTTAGTAGTGTTTCTCTGGTTAAACCTTCTCTGTTACTAAAAAAAAATTGAATAAAATTGAAATTCAGCAGAAAAAATGAAATTTGCAAATTTCATTTCCACTTTGCTTTAATTCCTGTGAAATGCCTGAAGGGTTAAAAAACTTTCTATATGCTGTTTTGAATACTTTGAGGGGTCTAGTTTTTAAAATGGGGTGTTTTATGGGGGTTTCTAATACATAGGCCCCTCAAATCCACTTCAGAACTGAACTGGCACCTTCAAAAAAAGGCTTTTGAAATTTTCTTAAGAATATGAGAAATTGCTGTTTATGTTCTAAACCTTGTAACGTCCAAGAAAAATAAAATAATGTTCAAAAAACGATGCCAATCTAAAGTAGACATATGGGAAATGTGAACTAGTAACTATTTTGGGTGGTATAAGCGTCTGTTTTTCAAGCAGATGCATTTAAATTCTGAAAAATTCTATTTTTTGTAAATTTTCTCTAAATTTTGCAATTTTTCACAAATAAAGACTGAATATATCGACCAAATTTTACCACGAACATGAAGCCCAAAGTGTCACGAGAAAACAATCTCAGAATCGCTTGGATAGGTTTAAGCATTCCGACGTTATTACCACGTAAAGTGAAATATGTCAGATTTGAAAAATGGGCTCTGAGCCTTAAGGCCCAAACTAGGCTGCGTCCTTAAGGGGTTAAGAAAATAAATATACATGAATCTGTAACAACTGTTTGACGTTGAATTATTCACAACAAGTATAAGGTATTCATCTAGGGGTATAATGAGAATTTTTAGTTTTGTTGTAAGGTTTTTTCAGTGTCCAATTTTGAAAATGGGTAAAAGGCCAGAATGTTAAAGGGAGGGGAGGGGTTAAAAGTAGCACATTTTTACTCCAGCGAGGTGTGGTAGATTTGGAAGCAGTCTTTCATGCAGAGTCCGGGTTTGGATGGACAAGTGTCGCCCTGATATATTGCATCCTTTCGGATACCACTTTTTGTGCAGACTCGGCACCTTTTTTGTACCCTGCCTTTATTTTATGAGCCAGACACTTCACTAGGAAAGTGCTACCCAGGAACAATTCGGGACACATTACTTGGAGCAGCAGAAATTTCTCCTAGCTCGTCTCCATTCAAAAGAATTTTGATAATTTTTTCTTGGTACTCCGAGTATGTACCAGGGTGGCCAGCTTTCCTGAAAATTAAAAACAAATTTTATAGTGCCATCTGGACAAGGTACACTGGCAATTTCTTGTACCAGGTTTTACTTTTCCTCATGGCACTATATGGTTACATAGTTACATAGTTACATAGTTACATAGTTAGTACGGCTGAAAAAAGACACATGTCCATCAAGTCCAACCAAGGGAAGGGAAAAGGGAAGGAAAAATTTCTACACATAGGAGCTAATATTTTTTTGTTCTAGGAAATTATCTAACCCTTTTTTAAAGCCATCTACTGTCCCTGCTGTGACCAGCTCCTGCGGTAGGCTATTCCATAAATTCACCGTTCTTACTGTAAAGAAGCCTTGTCGCCTCTGCAGCTTGAACCTTTTTTTCTCCAGACGGAGGGAGTGCCCCCTTGTTTTTTGAGGGGGTTTTACAAGGAACAGGATATCACCATATTTTTTGTATGTGCCATTAATATATTTATATAAGTTAATCATGTCCCCCCTTAGTCGTCTTTTTTCAAGGCTAAATAGGTTTAATTCTTTCAATCTTTTCTCATAACTTAAATTCTCCATGCCCCTTATTAGCTTCGTTGCTCTTCTTTGTATTTTTTCCAACTCCAGGGCATCCTTTCTATGAACTGGAGCCCAGAACTGAACTGCATATTCTAGATGGGGCCTCACTAATGCTTTGTAAAGTGGCAATATTACATCTCTGTCCCGCGAGTCCATGCCTCTTTTAATACACGACAATATCTTGCTGGCCTTTGAAGCAGCTGATTGACACTGCATGCTGTTATTGAGTTTATGATTTACAAGAACACCCAGATCCTTCTCAACAAGTGAATCCGCCAGTGTAGCTCCCCCTAGGACATATGATGCATGCAGGTTGTTGGTACCCAGATGCATAACTTTACATTTATCTACATTAAACTTCATCTGCCAAGTGGACGCCCAAACACTTAGTTTGTTTAAATCTGCCTGTAATTCATGAACATCTTCCATAGTCTGAACTATATTACATAGCTTGGTGTCATCTGCAAAAATAGAAATAGTGCTATTAATCCCATCCTCTATATCATTAATAAATAAGTTGAATAATAGTGGTCCCAGCACTGAACCCTGGGGTACACCACTTATAACCGGTGACCATTCAGAGAAGGAATCATTGACCACAACTCTCTGGATACGGTCCTTGAGCCAATTCTCAATCCAATTACAAACTATATTTTCTAAACCTATAGTCCGTAATTTACCCATTAGGCGTCTATGGGGGACAGTGTCAAATGCCTTTGCAAAGTCCAAAAACACTAAATCCACAGCGGCCCCTCTGTCTAGACTTCTGCTTACCTCTTCATAAAAACAGATTAGGTTAGTTTGACAACTTCTGTCCTTAGTAAAACCATGCTGGCTGTCACTTATAATGCTATTTATTGTCACATAATCCTGTATATAGTCCCTCAATAGCCCCTCAAACATTTTCCCCACGATGGATGTTAAGCTTACTGGTCTATAATTACCTGGGGAAGACCTAGAGCCCTTTTTGAAAATAGGCACCACATTTGCCCTGCGCCAGTCCCTTGGCACTATACCAGTCACTAGAGATTCTCTGAATATTATGAAAAGGGGGACAGAAATAACTGAACTAAGCTCTTTAAGAATTCTAGGGTGTAACCCATCTGGTCCCGGAGCCTTGTGCACATTTATTTTATTTAATTTAGCTTGGACCATCTCTACATTCATCCAATTCAGTATATCAGCCGATATATTAACAGCACTGGCACCGGCTACATCAGCTGCTCTTTCTTCAGTTGTATATACAGAGCTAAAGAACCCATTTAGTAACTCTGCCTTCTCTTGATCCCCTGTGATCAACTCCCCATTACCATTATCTAGGGGTCCTACATGTTCAGACCTTGGCTTTTTTGCATTTATATGCTTGAAGAATTTTTTAGGATTTGTTTTACTATCCTTGGCCACCTGCCTTTCATTTTGTATTTTTGCTAATTTTATTACATTTTTACAGATTTTATTAAGCTCTTTATATTTTACAAAGGCTACAGCTGTACCCTCAGATTTGTATTTTTTAAATGCCCTTTTTTTGTCATGTATTGCCCCTTTCACAGAAGGTGTAAGCCATGTGGGGTTTAATTTGAGTCGTTTATACTTATTACCTGTAGGAATAAATTTTGCACTATAATAACTCAAAGTAGATTTGAAAATCTCCCATTTATCATTTGTTCCATTATTTGACATTAGTTCTTCCCAGTCCATATCCTGAATTGCAGCCCTCATCCTGGGGAAATTGGCTTTCTTAAAATTAAATGTTTTTGCCCTCCCAGCCTGCGTTTGTTTTTTACAGTATAGGTAAAATGTAACTATATTGTGATCACTGTTACCGAGGTTTTCACGAACATTGACATTCCCAACAAGATCTGCATTATTAGAAATGACCAGATCCAACAGAGCTTCACCTCTAGTCGGGTCTTCCACAAACTGGCCCATAAAATTTTCCTGCAACAGGTTGAGGAAATGTCTCCCCTTTGCAGTTGAAGCCGAACCATGACACCAATTAATATCCCGGAAATTAAAATCTCCCATTATCACTACAGTACCCGCCTGTGCAGCCCGCTCCATCTGTTTATATAGCTGAACTTCCATCTCCTCAGTTATATTGGGGGGTCTATAGATTACACCAAAAGTAATTTTTTCAGTGTTTACCTCCCTTTCTAGTTCCACCCACAAGGTTTCAACCTCCTCACAGTCTTCACCCACTATTGTCTCTTTCACACTCGCCTTCATATCACTTCTCACATACAGACATACACCACCACCTTTCCTATTTGTCCTGTCTTTACGAAAAAGTGTAAAACCCTGTAGATTTACAGCCCAGTCATGTGAAGAGTCCAGCCATGTTTCAGCAACACCAACTATATCTATATTTTCTTCATCTATCAAGGCCTCCAGCTCCCCCATTTTACTTGCTAGACTTCTGGCATTTGTGAACATACACTTTAACTTGCCTGTCAGTTTTTCACTTTTATTATCAGAAATGTGATTTGACATTAATCGGTCCTTTTTATTTACACTGATGTTTTGTAACGAAAGGATCTCCTTATCCTGTTGTCTAGTCCTCTCCCCACATTCTGTTTCTCCCCCCACCAATATAGTCTGACCCCTCTCTAACCTGGCTACCCCTTTTTTTTCTACATTGACCTCCCTCCTCAGCCCTAGTTTAAATACTCCGCCACCCCAGCTAGAATTCTCTCCCCCAGCACAGCGGACCCCCTTCCATTTAGGTGCAAATCATCTGCAGAATACAGTTTGTACCCCAATGAAAAGTCAGCCCAGTGCTCTAGGAACCCAAATCCTTCTCCTCTACACCAAGACTTCAGCCATGCATTTAACTCCCTAAGCTCCCGCTGTCTTTCCTGTGATGCGCATGGCACAGGCAGTATTCCTGAGAATACAACCTTGGAGGTCCTTCCCTTCAGCTTGTAGCCTAGTTCTTTAAAATTATTCTTAAGGCTCCTCCACCTACCATTTATTCTGTCGTTGGTACCGACATGGACCACGACAGCTGGATCATCACCAGCCCCTCCCAGCAATTTGTCCACCCGTTCCACCACATGCCGAACCCTGGCACCAGGGAGACAGCAAACCATTCGGTTGAGGTGGTCTTGGCGACAAATAATTCTATCCGTCTTCCTGATTATAGAATCCCCTACGACTATCAATTGTCTTGGCTTACCTGCATTACCATCCCGCCGACTACTAGCTGGGCTGTTCTCCCGGCTGTTAGGGAGATCAGTATCCACTAGGGCTGCCATTTCTGAGACTGACACCCTCGCATCATCACCCAACTTGGCAATTTTGCCTGGAATGTCAGAAACCGGATCGGCCTTCCTTGTCTTTGACCCCTTTCTACTGCCCCTAACTACATTAACCCAGCTACTTACCTGATCCTGCTCACCCATGTCTTCACCCTCCAGTTGTAACCCACTAACTGCATGCTCTGTGAGCAGCAAGCTCCGTTCAAAATTGTCTATGCTCCTCAGTGTTGCATTCTGCTCCTCCAGATCTCTAATACGAGCTTCCAGGTGAACAATATGCTCACATCTGCCACAGAGATATTCACCCTGGAACTCCGGCTCCAGTCGTGCATACATATGGCAAACTGTGCACTGAAGAAAACCTCCAATCTTGCTGTCCATTATCCCAGTTACAAAAAAAACAGCGAACAGGTGTTAACCAAAAAGATAAAGAAGTAGAAGAGCACTTACTTGGGCTTTAACTCCTCTTTTGAACTCCGGTTTTTGGAACTCCACTTAATATACAAACCACTTGCAATTCAAGCCACAGAGCAGGCTCTACAGAGTAGTGAGGCCTGATTTATACCACCTGGTAGCAGCTAAGCCCTCCCCCTTACTCAGCTACTCAGGAAATTGCAAAGGAAAAAAAAGGTTACAAATTATGTCACTTTTGCAAACTTTGTAGCAAGCAAGCAATCAATACATATATCACATACAATGGCCCCCCACTTTGTCACACACAACACAGTAAATCAATCCGGTTTTTGGAACTCCACTTAATATACAAACCACTTGCTATTCAAGGCACAGAGCATCTACAACAATTCCACCCCCCCCCCCAACATAAACTTATTATATGCCTGTATGTACACAGGCTTCATCGTGGATGATGTGAAGCCACGTGTGGGGACAGGGGTGCAGCTGGCGTCATGCATAGTTGACAGCATACAGACATTTTTTTTGTCTCTATATTTGAGACACAGCATGCAGCAATGCCCTGTTTTCGCCAATTTGCAGGGATTGACTGATGAGGGTTTTGGGAAGGTGCCCCTGATTGTTTTTGTGTACCAGTTGTCCAAGTACAAGTTGTACCCCTGATCAAACAGTGGGTGCAGGAGGTTTTACACTATCTTCCCACTGGTCGTTATGCAGGGTGGATTGTCTGGGGGCTGTATTGTCCTGCCCTTCCCCTCATAAATCCGAAAAACATCTGTGTATCCAGTCTCAGATTCACACAGCTTGTACACCTTGATGCCGTATCTGGCACACTTATTGGGCAAATAAAGGCAAAATTTCAGCCTGCCCTTGAAGTGCCCCAGGGATTCATCTATGGAGATTTATTTTTGAGGGGTGTAAATTGCCGAAATTTTTTGGGATAAAATGTTAATGAGGGGCCTAATTTTAAAAAGTCTGTCAAAATTTGGGTCATGCTGGGGGGCATTGGGAGTTGCCACTAAAGTGAAGAAATTAATGAAGGACCTCAAAGCGGGGTCTGATCATTGTATTTTGGTACAGAGGACAGTAATACAAAATGTCCGTGAACCAGTTGGATCTCACTTCAGGCTTTTTAGTGAGACCCATGTTTAGGACTAACTCCCAATATTTTTGCATTTCTGCACAATTGGTTAATTGCCACCAATTAGGTTGGCTATTAAACTAATTGGGGAGTTATAAAATAAATTGGTGGGCACAAAGGGTTGTTTGGTCCACCATAAGCTGGATCAAATTGTCTGAAAAAAAAAAAACTATTTAAAAAAGCCCATTACAGGCAGTCCTTACGTCTGCACATGAATTCCTGCCGCAGCTGTAAATTCTGGGATTTGGGGGGGGGGGTGCAATTGGTTGGGGATGACCAATCAATGCTAGCAGTTCCAGAGTCAGGCAGAACCTGGGCACTAACCCTCCGGTTACTACGAGGAGGTTCCTCACTTTCACAGGAGGATGAGAGAATGTACTCTGGTTCAGCATTGATTTCTGAGTCTGTATCAGACACGATCATGGCATACACCTCCTCAGCGGTGTAACATCTCGCTTCCATTTTATAAATATATGTGTATGTGTATGTATATGTAGTGTATATACACACACGTAGCTCAGTGAACTGTACCAGATAGTCGTATACAGTGGTGGATTAAGGGTACCATGGCTCCTGGGAACGTTTTCAAGTCTGCCCCACCCCCCCCCGAACTCTGAAGACAGAACTCTGAAGATGCTGTACCGAATATTTGCAGATTTCTGTTTAGGTGGCCACAGATCTGGCACGGTTTTGAATTTGCTGTAAAAGCAGAATGAGCCATACAGAAGAGAGAAAGCAGAATACTGAGACACTAAAGAGGTCAGGAGCTTTATAACTTTTTTATTTTTACATCAATGGAGTGGTGTGTGAAGGATTATTTTTTTGTGGGAGGAGTTGTAATTTTTATTGGCACCATTTAAAGTACCATATGATGGGTGAATTGGAAAAAACTGAGATTCCTCCATGTTTTTTGGGTTTAGCATTTACTGTATATATTTACCTTCTCTTAAGGTAAAAGTAGATTTAACATATACTTTTACCTTAAGATAAGGTAAATATATTCAGCCCAAGAACCAAGCTCAGTACAAATATACAGACCCAGAACCAAGCATAGTACATATATACAGCCCCAGAACCAAGCTCTGTACATGTGTACCGCACCAGAACCAAGCTCAGTACATAAATACAGTGTCAGAACAAAGCTCAGTACATATATACAGCACGAGAACCAAGCTCAGTACATAAATACAGTGCCAGAACCAAGCTCAGTACATATATATATATAACTACAGAACCAAGCTCAGTACATATATACAGCACCAGAACAAAGCTCAGTACATATATATAACTCCAGAACCAAGCTCAGTCCATATGTACAGCACCAGAACAAAGCTCAGTACATATATATAACTCCAGAACCAAGCTCAGTACATAAATACAGCCCAAGAACCAAGCTCATTAAATATATACAGCAGCAGAACAAAGCTCAATACATAAATACAGCACCAGAACAAAGCTCAGTACATAAATACAGCACCAGAACAAAGCTCAGTACATATATACAACACATTAATTTACATATATACAGTATAAATTTGTACGAAATAAAACAACAGCTCAAAGTACAGCCTGAACAATGGTTAGGATATGCTGGGAGTTGCTATTTAACTAAAAAGAATTCTACCAACCGTCATCTCGCTGCAGATCATACAGTGACTACAGTACTGATCAAAAAATAAAATATTCGAAGCAGCACAAATCCCGTTATCAGGAGCGGTGTCACGCTGTAAGATCAGACAAACCCAGTCCGACGTAATGTAATCCTCAGAAAAAGCATGGTTCAACAGCAGCACACGTCTCCCAAATTTCAATCAATATGTTCTTTTACTGGTCAAGCCAGAGAAAGACCCTCCACTTGTCAGGGGTCGAAACGTTGCCATTTTTTACTGGATGTTTGACCAATAAAAGAACATATTGATTGAAATTTGGGAGACGTGTGCTGCTGTTGAACCATGCTTTTTCTGAGGATTACAGTACTGATCAGTCACAGTGAGAATAAACATTTACATTGAGTGACTCAAAGGTGACGTCTCAGATTATTTTTCGTTCTTTTTCTCTTTTCTTCTCCATCCAGTCCAGACCTCTATGATAGCAATTCAAAATGAAATAAATGGATAAAATGGAAAGCGCTACTGAACGAGGAAATAATAGCAGTATAGGTAATAACTTAATCATTTTCATGCATGGCTACGCGTTTCAACACAGAACCTGTGTCTTCATCAGGCCAAAGAAAACATACAATAAAAATGGCATCATTATACACATTATAGGCACGATCACAGAATTCTAAAACAACCAGAAAGAAGTACAAATGTCAGTGACGTCATCTGGGAGCAGATGGTGATTCCAACTTTGTAAACTACGTACTCCCACTCCCAGATGACGTCACTGACAGTTGTACTTTTCAAAAAAATTAAGTTTCTGGGGGTTTCTTAAATTTTTTCACATAAAACACTAAACAATAGTAGTGACAAACACAATTTTTATAACACTTAATAACACTTACTACACCTACTAACTGACACTTACTAACTGACACTTAGGGCTTATTCAGACGAATGTAGTATACGTCCGTGTGATGACATTTTTCAACAGTCGTCACATGGACGCATGTATTTCAATTGGGCCGCTCACACGGCCGTTGTTTTAATGGACCGTGTGAAGGGTCTGTGAAAAAATAGGACATGTCCTCAAGTTTATGAGGGATCCATGAAAACGAGTCCCACACCAGTGCAACTCAGACGTGAAAAACTGTAGATTTTCACATCCGAGTTTGAACTCTTTCGTGTGAATCTGCTCTTACTAAATAACAAGCTCATGGACTGACTAGCTAAAGGACTGAAGTTGACAAGTGACACAACTAATTGACCATGACAGATTGACACTGATGGACAGACAAGTGATGCGACGGATTGATGCTGTCGAACTGACAACTGACTATGGATTGACACTGACGAACTGAAAACTAACACAATGGATTGACGCTGACTAACTGACAAGTGACGCAACTAATTGACGGTGATGGATTTACACTGACGGACTGACAAGTGACGCGACGGACTGACACTGACAACTGACGCAACGGATTGACTCTGATGACCTGACACAACGGATTCGACGAGCTAGACAACTACCTAAGAACTAAATCATATTTTTTTGGGTGAATTATGATGAAAGAAAATATTCTCACTTATACACTGGGAGGTGGGGTCAGACACTGGCAACAGGGAGCTGGGGATTAGAGGTGTGGAAGTGGTGAAGGGTGCTTTTTTTTCACTGAGGGGCAGACAAAATGGCACAGGCTCTTATCTCTTCAACTTCACTTCACCTACTAAGAGATAAGAGCCTGTGACCGTTATTTTTCACTTGCCTTGGGGAAAAATGCACTGTGATTGGTGGGTCTCAACAAACCCACCAATCACAGCGATCGCCGGCAATTTACCACTGCTGTTGGTCCATTGCCGGTCATATGGGCAGGGGTGGGACATTGTGGTTACCATTTCCGAACTTAACTACAAGTACCGGGAACTATTTTAAACGTAGATACAATGTGATCGGTGGATCTGTACAGATCTACCAATCACATTGATCGCTGGCATTGCACCACTATTATGGGTGGGTCCATTTCCGGTGACAGGGGAGTGTCAGCTGTCGGGGACCCTGTCACTGACAGTGTGCACCGGGAACAGTTCAGTAACTGTACGTCCTGGTGTGGGAAGTAACCTCTCACCAGGACGTACGGTTGCGTCCTCGTGTGGCTAGGTGTTAAGAAAGAGTAGTTCTATCTCACAGTGGCCAGTGCAGGGGAGATGAGTAGCCGCATTAAGTATTCCTGCGTGATAACAGCTGTTTCCTATTAAAAACCTTTTGTAAAATCACATGTGCAATTTGTACATGTTATTTTCCCTCTTGCAGTTTTCCCCATTAATGTTAAGTATAGATGGAAGAATTTATACAGCTCAGGCAAGAGAGTTTCAGCAAATCCCAGTGAAGTACTATTTTTATTACATTTGGGACATACAGTTGAAGTATACATTTAAAAAAAATACTCAGTTGTATATAGAAAGAATTTGCAGCTGTATAGCAATACAGTTGCATTTATTTGACACTGACTTACATTGTAAAAAAGAAAAGTATGCTAAAACGCAGTGGTGTAACTATGAGGATTGCAGATTTCACAGTTGAAACAAGGCCCCTTAGTCCAGGGGTCCCACAGTCTCCCTTGCCATACCTTGCCCTCTGGGCCCGGAACATAAGATCCTAATGCTGGCCAGAGTAAGATTTTAAGCAACATCAGGATCTTGTGTACTTGCGGCACATACAACGTCCTGTCACTAGTTGGCACCAAGACCTGTGAACTGGGCCTTGAAGACAAGATAATTCAGGAGTTAGAAGAGATACGTAAATAACTGTTTATTTTTTTTAGTCTGATCTGGAGTCTGATATATTTTTCTTATCCATGGCCTTTACACATTTAGGAGACTGTTAACTTAGTGGCCTGGTCTGGGGTCTGAATTAATTTCAGGGTCTGATTAACGTAGCGGTCTGATATGGGGTCTGATAATTTAGTAGCCTGTTGCCTGAAAAAAAATTGGTGTCTGACCTGGGGTCTGATTTAGGGGTATGATTTCATTTAGGGTGTATGCACACAATGTGGTTTTGCCGTTTTCTTTGCAATTTGCGAAATGGCCAAAAACTGCACTGCAAAAACGCATGCATTTTTATCGCAATTTGCAGCGATTACCATTCTAACTGCGAAACACCGGAAAATTGCAGTGAAAACACGTGTTTTTGCAGTTTCGTTTTCAGCCTTGCGACAAAAAACACGGCCAAACTGAACCATGTAAATACAAAGGCTGAAATCTGAAGCAAGTCCACTGCGAAATTCGCCAGGTCTGGGTGAACTCTTTCATATGTGTATTTTGCAAAATATTCCATTCATAATTGCCACGAATATGCAACCTGCAATTTATATTTATAATTTATTAGGTCATGCTGGGAGTTTTCGCAGAAGTTGTGTTTTTTTAAACTGCGACTTAGCTGGTAAGTGTGCCCTCACCATAACTTTCAAATAAAGCTGGCATATGCTTTGGGGGGAGGGGCATTCATAAGTTTGGTATGGGGCTTAGCACTTTCTGGATATGCCACTGCTGAAACGTGATTACATGGCAGGCTACGTTATTTAAATTATCCAGATGTTTATCCAGATGTCAATCATACATCGACACCATAGAAAGAGTATGTCATGTATACATCTGGATATTTTTATTTGCTATGCATCCTTTATGTTATGGGAATACACATATATATACATATATATATATATATATATATATATATATATATATATATATACATATATATATATATATATATATATATATATATATACATATATATATATATATATATATATATATACACACAGTCAAGGAGGACACAGCAAGATGGAGACTCTTTAGCAGTGTAAAAAAGTTGCTGTAGATTTATTCAGACGGGTACATAAAAAATAGTGCATACAGAGCTGCAACCCCGGTAAACATCCCTTCCAAACTTCTCCCAAACTCCACATTTATTCATTTCTATCACATATATAATAGACAATAGTGAGTATTGGGCGTCCACAAACCTCACCACAACCACTGATTGTATCGATCCATAGCCACTAAGTATATTAACAATAATGACATATTTTCTATTTCGCGTTTAAACAATGCCATTGCGCATGACCGGAATACAGAAGCCAGAGGGGCTTCAATAACATGGCGGCTATCAGTCCTACTGTGCATGCGCCGGATAACTGTGCCTGCGCAATAGCGACCCATTCTGCTAAAGACTCACGGAGCTGGGAGTCATAGCTCCCTGGTTCAATTACCTTAAGTGCGCATGTGCGAGCGTACATCTGCCGCTCGGTACAGCGCACCAGGTATCCACTGCTCCACCATTACAGAGAACATAACGATGGTATGATAGTACCATCACAAATTGTTCAAACATGGTCCAGCGCAATAATGGATAGCATAACTAATACATTATGTATACAGTCATAACAGAGTAAATGTGAACAGTGGTCTATGCAAACAGTAACACATACATAAAATATATGTAGGCAATTTTACTGTGAATATATCCAATCTCATTTTCGGATCCATTACAATGGTTTTGGTAGGTTTGTGTGCTTCCTAATAGATACATTGCTGTAAAAACAAAAAAAAACCAAGGGTGTTATATAAGTGAACAATCAAAAAATCTAATATGCACAAAGTACATTTCTGCCTACAAATTGCCTTTACATAAAGTCAAGGTTGAGTCCCCTAGGGCTTAAAGGAACAGTGTCATCACAAATTATTTTTTTATATGTTAAAGATGTTAGTGCTTTATTAAAAACGTTTATATTCATTTGTGTGTTTGTGTTTTACTTTTTCTTATTTTTACACTTTTTCTTCCCTATGGGGGCTGCCATTTTTTGTTCCATTTCTGTGTGTGTCGATTAACGACACATACAGACATGGAATACGGCAGCCACAGTCCCATAGGGACTGCGAACGGCTCCCGTCCCATTGACTGCAGTGTACGGCGTCTGTGTGGGAACTGCGCATGCGCCGCTCCCACACAGTCCTATTCGAAATTGGCGCCGTCCGGCGCCATTTTCCTGTGGACCGGAAGTCGCGGCCGGACAGTAATATTACTACTTCCGGTCGCGGCTTCCGGATTTGTGCACTTGCACCAGCGGCAGCAAACAGAGCGGACGGGCCGGAGGGAGCCGCGGCGGCAGGAGCAGGTAAGAGATCTCAATGTATGTTCGTGTTTGTGTGTGTTTACTACTGTATGTTAACCTACTACACTGTGGGTTAGCTCAAAAAATGGCGACACACAGTGTAGGAGGTTACACCGTTCAAACCCCTCGTTTATCCCGGCACTAGCCAGGATAAAGGAGGGGGGAATGCTGAGAGCTCACTAGAGCGAGGGCTTTTAACCCAATGTTGCAATGCTGCAACTTTGGGAACAGCTCCATCTAGTGGCCAAAAATGGGTAGTATTATAAATTAGAAATAATTTATAATATTTCCAGACTCGTGCAAAAAAAATAAAAAAAATTTGAACAATGTTTAATCACCCACACACTAAATGTTTAATTTTTTAAAAAGAAACATGTTTTTCTGGCAACACATTCCCTTTATCGTGTCCAATTCGTAAATCCATTTCAATTCCCTCTGTTTCAATAATTTCTCTCTGTCACCGTCCCTCCGCATGGGCGGTATATGATCAATAATTCCAAAACGCAGTTGACTGTGTAATGTCTGTGGCTGCGGGCTGTCAGCTCCGTTCCCCTCCTGACAGCCGCAGCCGCGAGTTGGCAAGCGCTGGCCCCAGCCTCCTCCTCAGGAGACGCCAGCGCTCGCGTCCACTCACCTCAGCCGGATCCCGTAGGGTGTCAGTTCTTAAAGGGGCAGCGCGCACACTAGACCTTTTGACGAACTTTGACCCGTGAGTACCCTGGACTATAAGAGGGGTCCAGCTTCGATGCTTGAGCGTTGTTGTTGTTCCCTAGTTTGTCTATGTGATGGCCTCCTAGTGTGTTACCTGTTCCTGTACCTGTTCCAGTTCCTGTACCTGTTCCAGTTCCTGTTCCTAGCACTCCATACAATCCTGGTCGAGCACTGTGCTGTGCCAAAGTCGTGTCGTGCTGTATCCACGTCTGACCTGCTTCACCTCGTTGACGTCTACCTGCTGCCTAGTCCCAGCCGAGCCTGCCTTGCTGCTGTCTGAGCTGCCACAGGTACCTATACGAACTATAGACATTCACCTGCACCCTGTTGGCCAGCTGCCTTACTGCCAAGGCGGTACGGCCCAGTGGGTCCACAGACCCTTCATGACTCTATGCTCAGGCCATGGACCCCGCTGGTCGATTCAAGACCATGACGATGTCACAGGAGATACGAGCGGATATGCTGGACCTCCGGTCTCGACAGGACCAACTTCTCCAGGCGTTAAACATCGTTGCACGTCGGCAGGAGGCACAAGCTGCTGTTCCTCCTACTACAGCTAATGGCAGTGTTGACCAGCATGTTTCTTTGCCGCTTGCTGACCGCTATGATGCAAGTACCTGCCGTGGATTTCTTAATCCATGCCAGATCCACTGCAGCCTGCATAGTAGGACATTTTCGTCTGATGGCGCAAGAGTCACTTTCATCATTTCTCTCCTCACTGGCAAGGCTCTTGCATGGGCGAACCCTATCTGGGAAAGACAAGGACCAGAGACCCGTGACTTCCCTGCCTTCCTCCGTACTTTTCGCATGATGTTTGAGGAGCCTGGACGGGTCTCATCTGCAGCGGCCTCTTTGATTAATCTGCGCCAAGGAGACACCTCCGTGAGTGAGTACACCATCCTCTTCCGCACCCTGGCGGGAGAGCTTTTATGGAACAATGAGGCTCTGGTGGCTGCATTCTGTCATGGACTGGCTTCTAGAATTAAGGACGAACTTGCCGCCCGAGATCTGCCATCTACCCTGGACGACCTCATCCTTCTGTCTGCCCGGATTGATATATGGATCCAAGAACACCTCCAAGAGGTTAGAAGGGAGGGAGCCCTTCCCAGTTTGGCTCCTACTTTGTAGCAACCCCTGCTGTCCTCAGATGTCGATCCTCCTAAGGAGTCTGTGATAAGGGACCAGTATAAGTTATCCTCCCAGGAGAGGCAACTCAGACGCACATCTGGACTCTGTCTTTATTGCGGCCTCGGTGGCCATCTTGTGAGCCTGTGTCCCCAAAGATACAAAAACCTAGGATTGCTAGGAGTGATAACCTTGGGTAAGAATGGACTTCCATCTAGATTGTCCATACCTGTGACTATAGTGTCTGGTGAGAAAACGCATCAGGTTTCTGCATATCTAGACTCTGGATCCACTGCTAATTTCATCCGTAGAGACCTGGTGGATCTTCTGCAATTACCCACCACCCCTCTTGAGAACCCGTTGACAGTTGCTTCAGTGAATGGACTACCTCTGCCAGACCCAGTTATAGCTGTGACCAAGCCGCTGAGGCTCCAAGTAGGAGCCCTTCACTCAGAACTTCTGCCGTTTTATGTGCTATCCAAAGCTGTTAACCCTGTGTTTCTGTGCCTGCCTTGGCTCCGACTGCATGCCCCAGTTTTGGACTGGAATTCTGGAGAGGTTCTCCAGTGGGGCCCTGAGTGTCAAGGTCGTGGCCTGGTCCAAATTCGGTCGGCTCAGCCTTCGCTACCTCGGTCATTGGCAGGATTGCTGAGTCATTATGCAGCATTTTCGGACGTCTTCAGCAAGACGGAGGCGGAGACATTGCCTCCACATCGGGCATATGACTGTCCTATGGAGCTGATTCCTGGTGCATCCCTTCCCCGTGGTAGGGTATATCCTCTGTCCTTGCCAGAGACTATGTCCATGTCCGCCTATGTGAAAGAGAACTTGGAGAGGGGCTTAATACGAAAGTCTTCCTCTTGGGCAGGAGCCGGGTTCTTCTTTGTCAAAAAGAAAGATGGCTCTCTTTGTCCTTGTATCGACTACCGAGGTCTCAACCAGATCACGGTGAAGAATAAATATCTGTTGCCACTGATCTCTGAACTGTTTGATCGTATACGTGGTGCCAGGATTTTTTCTAAACTAGACCTGCGTGGGGCTTAAAACCTAGTCTGGATTCGCCAGGGTGACGAATGGAAGACGGCATTTAACACCCGTGATGTAATGACGGGGTAGGGAGACAGACAGGTGAGCCCTAATCTACCCGCCACTCAGTCCCTGCCTCCTTGCAATGGCCCGTCCTAGGCAACGGCGTACAACTGGGCGACGGTCCCTACGCTCAATAAGTGCACGACAGACAAATAGACAAGGGTACACAGTAGCTAAGGGAAATGGGGCAGTTGCCCACGGCCACACAGTGAGCAACAAGAGTAGTGAACGAGCCGAGTCAAAACAGGAGTGTACGAGGTACCAAACGCAGAGCAGGAGAGTAGTGAACGAGACGAGTCAAACCAGGAGTGTACGAGGTACAAATCGCAGAGCAGGAGCGTAGTCAGTAAAGCCAGGGTCAAAAATGAAGCAAGGTCAATAATGATAGCAGGAGCAGCAGAGCCAGGAAACAGAAAAGAATCACAGGCAAAGGAGGAGCAGGAAATGCAGGTATAAATAGACAGAGGGCGGGAGCTTGCTCCGTCTGGCCAGGCTGTGATAGGCTCTCCCACTCCTCAGCCTCCCAGCCTGACTGGTAGAAGATCGTGTCACTCTCTCAGACTTAGGAGCAGGTGCAGACTGATTACCCACGGGCGTCGACACAATAGCTGTGTCTGGCAGATCCTTTACACGTGATCGACACTATGAGTATCTAGTAATGCCCTTTGGCCTGTGTAATGCTCCCACGGTCTTCCAGGAGTTTGTGAATTACATTTTCCGTGACCTCCTCTATATTTGTGTAGTAGCCTACTTTCATGACATCTTGATTTTTTCTCCAGATCCTATAACACACCAGAGACATGTCCATCAAGTTCTGCTACGGTTAAGGGAGAATCGTCTGTACTCCAAGCTGGAGAAGTCCGTGTTTGACAAAGATGCTCTACCCTTCTTGGGCTACATTGTCTCGAATAGAGGTTTCAAGATGGATCCTGAGAAGGTAAAGTCTGTTCTGGAATGGTCACATCCTCAAGGCTTGAGGGTCATACAGCGCTTTCTGGGATTTGCTAATTTTTACAAGCAGTTTATTCCAAACTTCTCCTCACTGACTTCTCCCATCTCTAACCTTACTAAGAAGGGTATAAACACCAAGGTGTGGACTCCCGAGGCAGAGACCGCAGTCAATAGCCTGAAGAGTGCCTTCACGTCAGCCTCTATCCTCGATCATCCGGATGTCTCTTTGCAGTTCTCGTAAAAGGATTAATCATTTAGCTAGACTTAACAAAAGTTATATCTTAGTTTATTTCCACACATTTATTTGATAGCTGGGAAAGCTGGGTATTTTGTGTGCTCCTGCACAGTTGTCCTTTTTTGAATGTCTATTGCCCGTCAGCTATCAAGGTAATTTCGTAGTCCTCCTGGAGCGCTCCTTGATGTCTCTGTCCATATATGGATAGTGACATCAGAGAAAACTGAAGCGGAATCCCCGTCCACAGCGTTGCCGACACTGTGACCGTCGATTCCACTCCAGGAGAAGCTCCTGTCGTCTGTGTCCATGACGTCATTGGCTTCTCCTGGAGTGGAATCCCCGGTCATAGCGTCTGCAATGCTGTGACCGGGGATTCCGCTTCAGGAGTTTCCCCTGATGTCACTGTCCATATATGGACAGAGACATCAAGCATCGCTCCAGGAGCGGAATCCCTGGCCACATGGGGATTCCACTCCTTCAGTGAGCTACAGTGGCGCTAGTAGATAGCAGAGCAGGGAGATACCTCCCTGCTCTGCTACAGTGCCATCGCTACCGCTATAGCAGCCGCAGCAGCTGCTAGCGGCGCCACCGCCCTCATGCCCGGTGTCACCGCTAGCAGCCCCCTTGTATGTAGTGCAAGGACTATGAAATTACCTTGATAGCTGATGGGCAATAGACGTTCAAAAAAGGACAACTGTGCAGGAGCACACAAAATACCCAGCTTTCCCGGCTATCAAATAATTGTGTGGAAATAAACTAAGATATAACTTTTATTTAATCTAGCTAAAAGGATTAATCCTTTAGCTAGACTTAACAAAAGTTATATCTTAGTTTATTTCCACACATTTATTTGATAGCTGGGAAATGGTATTTTGTGTGCTCCTGCACAGTTGTCCTTTTTTGAATGTCTATTGCCCGCCAGCTATCAGGGTCATTTCGTAGTCCTTGCACTACCTACAAGGGGGCTGTGGGCAGTGTGGCACTACCTACCAGGGGGCTGTGTGGCACTACCAACCAGGGGTCTTTGAGCTGTGTGGCACTACCAACCAGGGGGCTATAGGCTGTGCGGCACTCCCTAACAGGGGTCTGTGCGGCACTCCCTACCAGGGGTCTGTGCAGCACTCCCTACCAGGGGGCTGTGCGGCACTTCCTACCAGAGGGCTGTGCGGCACTCCATAGCAGGGGGCTGTGCGGCACTTCCTACCAGGGGGCTGTGTGGCACTCTTTACAAGGGGCTGTGTGGCACTCCCTACAGGGGGCTGTGTGGCGCACCATACAGGGGGTTGTGTGGCACTTTTTACAGGGGGCTGTGTGGCGCTCTTTACAGGGGGCTGTGCGGCGCTATCTACAAGGGGGCTGTGTGGTGCTACCTACAAGGGGGCTGTATGGAGCTACCTACAAGGGGGCTGTGTGGCGCTACCTACAAGGGGGCTGTGTGGCGCCACCTACAAGGGAGCTGTGTGGTGCTACCTACAAGGCGCTGTGTGGTGCTACCCACAAGGGGGCTTTTTGGCGCTACCCACAAGGGACTGTGTGGCGCTACCTACAAGGGGCTGTGTGGCGCTACCTACAGGGGGAATCTGTGAGTGGTGGGCTGATGGTCATTTTACTGTGAGTGGGGGGCTGATGGTCATTTTACTGTGAGTGTGGGGCTGATGGTTCTCAAGTGGTTTCCGCCTCTGACCTCCAATTGAAATTAATAGGAGGCAGAAAATTCCTGCGTCGTTCGTTTTGAGCTTTTTTTCCTGCGTCTTTTGCATTCGCTTCAACAGCTTAAGAAAAAGCACAAAAAAAGAGTTCACACACGATGTCAGTGGCTGAAGGAATTTTGAGGCTTATTTTTTTGCCTTACAAAAACCGTGTGTGAACATACCCTACTAGTGTAGTGCTTGTTCTTAGCCGTTTTCTGTCTTTCTCAAAACAATTTTTGGTAGGGGGCCCTGAGGAAATGTTATTTTTCCAGTGCTGCCTCGATTCTGAAAAGGTTGGAAATCTCTGTACTAGGCTACAGGGTCCTGTCATGGAGCAGCACAGTTTGTCATGGGAACGGGGCCTAGGTGAGTACAATTTTTGTTTTTGTTTGGGGGTACTGTCTACAAGGGGGAGGTGGGGAGGGACTGTATGGCACGATCTACAAAAAGGAGGTGGGGGATTATGGCACTGTCTACAGGGAGGCTATATGGCAAAATCTACAGGGGTGCACTATCAAAGGCGTAGCTAGGTTCTCCAGCACCCAGGGCAAAGATTCAGTTTGGCGCCCCCCCAACCTCTTTCCCGACATCTCCTTCCCCCTCTCCATGTTTGTTTTCTCTACCAATCGACGTGTCATTTCTTTTCCACATTTCTTTTTATGTAACTCGAGCATAAAAACATTTGTACAATTTACAAGCAATATAGTTCTATACACAACACCAGAACCAAGCTCAGTACATAAATACAGCCCCAGAACCAAGCTCAGTACATAAATACAGCCCCAGAACCAAGCTCAGTACATATATACAGCACTAGAACAAATACAGCTCAATTTAGTGCAACCCCCTGACGTATAGATTCACACTAAATTGTTTCCATCTCCCAGCATGGTGCAAACAATGGTAAGGATATGATGGGAGATGAGGTTTCACAAAAATAAATCATATCAAAATTACACCACCCATCATCTCACTGCAGATCATACAGTCTCTACAGTGCTGATTAAAGGCAGAATAAACATTTACATTAAGTTAGTCACCGGTAACGTCTCAGATTCTAGTTATTTTTCTCCATCCGGTCCAGACCTCTATGATGACTTCTCCCGGTCACAGCCCAATTGTGCAGTTTGCCGCTCAGATGTCTTAAGCTTCCCACTTTTCCAACCTTTCTACACCTATAAACAAAGATAAAGTTCTCATTATATCACACACTACACCCCTAAATATAATAGCGCCATACACTGCACCTCTAATTATAATAGCACCATACACCATGTCCCACACACACACACACACACACACACACACACTGTGCCCCCTGTAGATAGTGCCCCCCATAGAGCCCCCTGTAGATAGTGCCCCCATATAGCCCACCCCTGTATAGTGTCCCACATACAGCTCCGCCTATTTTGCTCCACAGATAGCCCACCCCTGTATGTATATAGCCCCCCCTGTAGATATAGCCCACCCCTGTATATAGTGCTCCACAGATAGCCCACCCCTGTATATAGCCCCCCTGTAGATACAGCCCACCCCAGTATATAGTGCTCCACAGATAGCCCACACCTGTATATAGCCACCCTGTAGATATAGCCCACCCCTGTATATAGTGCTCCACATATAGCCCACCCCAGTATATAGCTTCCCTGTAGATAGAGCCCCACCGTAGAAAAAGCCCCCCCCCTCTTGTAAATAAAGCCCCCCCCCCGTAGATAATGCCCCTCCTGCAGATAAAGTCACCCCAGTAGATAATGCCACACACTTTTTTATTACGATAAAATAAAAAACTATTCAAACTCACCTTGATCCCGTTCCCACGCCGTCCAGCAGCAATGTAGACCTGCTCTCTTCTGTGCAGGTCTCCTGGGGTTGAACGCTTCCCTGTCAATCTGTGCCTTTCAACGGCGCAAAGTATCATGCCGGTTCACTCATAGAAAGGCGCTGAATGGCCGGCAGTGGCGGATTAAGTAGACCATAGGCCCTGGGCTTTTTCACAAACTTGGGCCCCCCTTCCCCACTGCTGCTCTACCATGTCTATAGTGAACACCACTTTCTGTGTGAGCATTGACAAATGGTTGTTACGATTCCCCTTGTTAAAGGGCTGTGTCCCTACATACTGACAGTCTCCAACCATCGTTTACAGTATCACACATCCTCCTGACAATGGGAATGGTAACACGCATTTGTCTATTAGCTCTGGGTACACAGAGATATGTAGAATACAAGGATTACCTGCAACAGACGTGTCAGGAGAGGTGACAGATGCCCTATATATCCAGTGACGTCTTCTCTGATGGGAGCCGTTTTCTTTTCTTCTCCATCTAACGCAGACCGTTATGGCGACTTCTCCTGATGAGACATCTTTGCCCATCGTTTCTGCAGCCATTTCCAGCCCCTATAGAAACACACAAATTTAGACACCAAGTCCCAGAATCATACATTAAAGGGGTGGTGCGGGCACAGACCGTTTTTTATACTGATGACCTATCGATGTAACCGGACAACACCTTTTAGGGTATGTGCACACACACTAATTACGTCCGTAATTGACGGACGTATTTCGGCCGCAAGTCCCGGACCGAACTCAGTGCAGGGAGCCGGGCTCCTAGCATCATACTTATGTACGACGCTAGGAGTCCCTGCCTCGCTGCAGGACAACTATCCCGTACTGTAATCATGTTTTCAGTACGGGACAGTTGTCCTGCAGCGAGGCAGGGACTCCTAGCATCGTACATAAGTATGATGCTAGGAGCCAGGCTCCCTGCACTGTGTTCGGTCCGGTACTTGCGGCCGAAATACGTCCGTCAATTACGGACGTAATTAGTGTGTGTGCACATACCCTTACTCAGACTAATAAATTTGGACCACAGACTAGATCGTAGAATACATACAGACCCAGAACTTCTAAACTATTGCAGTCCCCAGACCAGACCCCCCTAAACAAATACAGACCCCAGAACAAGCACCCTGAATAAATACAGATCTCAGACCGGACCCCTAAATACAGACCCCCAGACCTGACCCCTACACTAATAATGACCCCAGACCTGACTCCCTTAATACAGACCTCAGACCAGACCCCCTAAACTAATACAGACCCCTAAATAAAGACCCCAAAACTAATACAGACCCCTAAATACAGACCCCATAAACTAATACAGACCCCAGACCACACCCCTAAATACCGACCCCCAGACCACCTAAATACAGACACCAGACCTCAAACTAATATAGACCCCCTAAATCCTGACCCCTACACTAATAATGACCAAAAGACCTGACTCCCTTAAGTAATACAGACCCCAGACCAAACCCCCTTTCTAATAGAGACCCCAGACCAGACCCCTAAATACAGACACCTAACCTAATACAGACCCTAGAACAGGCCCCCTAAATAGACCCTATAAACTAATACAGACCCCAGACCATACCCCCTAAATACAGACCCCAGACCTAAAACAGACCCCTAAATACCGACCCCAGAGCAGACCCCCTAAATACAGAACCCTAAATAAAGACCCCTAAACTAATACAGACCCTAGAACAGGCCCCCTAAATAGACCCTATAAACTAATACAGACCCCAGACCATACCCCCTAAATACAGACCCCAGACCTAAAACAGACCCCTAAATACCGACCCCAGATCACTTAAACTAACACAGACCCCTAAATATACAGACCCTAAACCCCTTAAACTGATACAGACCCCAGACCAGGCCCCCTACATACAGAACCCTTAAACTAATAGACACCAAACCTCCTCAATACAGTCCCCAAACCAGGCCCCCTAAATACAGGCCCATTAAACAAATCAATCCCCTTATACTTACAGAAAGGCGCTGAATGGCCGGCAGTGGCGGATTAAGTAGACCATAGGCCCTGGGCTTTTTCACAAACTTGGGCCCCCCTTCCCCACTGCTGCTCTACCATGTCTATAGTGAACACCACTTTCTGTGTGAGCATTGACAAATGGTTGTTACGATTCCCCTTGTTAAAGGGCTGTGTCCCTACATACTGACAGTCTCCAACCATCGTTTACAGTATCACACATCCTCCTGACAATGGGAATGGTAACACGCATTTGTCTATTAGCTCTGGGTACACAGAGATATGTAGAATACAAGGATTACCTGCAACAGACGTGTCAGGAGAGGTGACAGATGCCCTATATATCCAGTGACGTCTTCTCTGATGGGAGCCGTTTTCTTTTCTTCTCCATCTAACGCAGACCGTTATGGCGACTTCTCCTGATGAGACATCTTTGCCCATCGTTTCTGCAGCCATTTCCAGCCCCTATAGAAACACACAAATTTAGACACCAAGTCCCAGAATCATACATTAAAGGGGTGGTGCGGGCACAGACCGTTTTTTATACTGATGACCTATCGATGTAACCGGACAACACCTTTTAGGGTATGTGCACACACACTAATTACGTCCGTAATTGACGGACGTATTTCGGCCGCAAGTCCCGGACCGAACTCAGTGCAGGGAGCCGGGCTCCTAGCATCATACTTATGTACGACGCTAGGAGTCCCTGCCTCGCTGCAGGACAACTATCCCGTACTGTAATCATGTTTTCAGTACGGGACAGTTGTCCTGCAGCGAGGCAGGGACTCCTAGCATCGTACATAAGTATGATGCTAGGAGCCAGGCTCCCTGCACTGTGTTCGGTCCGGTACTTGCGGCCGAAATACGTCCGTCAATTACGGACGTAATTAGTGTGTGTGCACATACCCTTACTCAGACTAATAAATTTGGACCACAGACTAGATCGTAGAATACATACAGACCCAGAACTTCTAAACTATTGCAGTCCCCAGACCAGACCCCCCTAAACAAATACAGACCCCAGAACAAGCACCCTGAATAAATACAGATCTCAGACCGGACCCCTAAATACAGACCCCCAGACCTGACCCCTACACTAATAATGACCCCAGACCTGACTCCCTTAATACAGACCTCAGACCAGACCCCCTAAACTAATACAGACCCCTAAATAAAGACCCCAAAACTAATACAGACCCCTAAATACAGACCCCATAAACTAATACAGACCCCAGACCACACCCCTAAATACCGACCCCCAGACCACCTAAATACAGACACCAGACCTCAAACTAATATAGACCCCCTAAATCCTGACCCCTACACTAATAATGACCAAAAGACCTGACTCCCTTAAGTAATACAGACCCCAGACCAAACCCCCTTTCTAATAGAGACCCCAGACCAGACCCCTAAATACAGACACCTAACCTAATACAGACCCTAGAACAGGCCCCCTAAATAGACCCTATAAACTAATACAGACCCCAGACCATACCCCCTAAATACAGACCCCAGACCTAAAACAGACCCCTAAATACCGACCCCAGAGCAGACCCCCTAAATACAGAACCCTAAATAAAGACCCCTAAACTAATACAGACCCTAGAACAGGCCCCCTAAATAGACCCTATAAACTAATACAGACCCCAGACCATACCCCCTAAATACAGACCCCAGACCTAAAACAGACCCCTAAATACCGACCCCAGATCACTTAAACTAACACAGACCCCTAAATATACAGACCCTAAACCCCTTAAACTGATACAGACCCCAGACCAGGCCCCCTACATACAGAACCCTTAAACTAATAGACACCAAACCTCCTCAATACAGTCCCCAAACCAGGCCCCCTAAATACAGGCCCATTAAACAAATCAATCCCCTTATACTTACAGTCAATCTTCTCTGTGGAGTCTTGCTTCTGCTTCTGCTGCTGCTGCTGCTGCTGCTGGAAGTCCTGCGATCATGTGACCAGCAAGTCTCTAAGCAATAATAAAAACTTCAGAGATAAGGTCATGTGACCTTATGTCTAAAGGTCCTTTTGCAGGAGGACATACACATTGCAGTTTCGTCACGGTTTTTGCCGTGATTCGCTGCAAAATCGCAACAAAACTACACTGTACTTTGGGCGGCCATGATAATATGCTAATCCGCCATTGATGGCTGGGCACGGAACGTACCTGGCCATTAATTGGTTCTAATTGTACCTGTGTTCTATAGACTCAGGTACAATTATAGTGCAGGAGGGAGTGGCGCTGGCGCCCCCCTCTAAGTTGCACCCGGGGCACATGCCCCGCCTGCCCCCCTTGCTACGCCCCTGGGCACTATACTGTGTGGGGGCCACTAAGCGGACATTATATTGTGTAGGGGTACTACAGGTGGCATAATACTGTGGGCACAATTAGATTACAAAATACTGTGTCCTTGAAGGGGTTGTAATATATTATATTATTAAATATTATTATTATACTGTATGGGGGCACTAAAAGGGCATTATAATTTTTTTATGGGGCAATGTTTTTTAATGATGGGGTGGGGCACCGAAAGATAATTTCGCACAGGGCACCATCTATCCTATCGTCGGCCCTGGATCAGACACTATCCTTTTGACCCTAGGCATTTGACTCCACGGTAAGGACTCTATCATGGGTCCAGAGTGTTGACTATAATAGGGCAACAAATTATTTAGATCAGTGCGTTTTACAAATAAATCGGTCTCAAGTTTTCCATTATTAATCTGGATCAAAGTATCAAGGAACTGTATCGATGAGTCAGAATAGACCATGGTGAATGGTAACTCTGTGTACATCCCATTTAATTCATCAAGGAACTGATTTAGGGTAGCAAGATCACCTCTCCAGATAACAAAGGTGTCATCTAAGTATCTAAGCCAAATTAATACTTATTGGAAAAAAATTGATGTATAGACAAATTTATCCTCAAATTCCACCGTAAAAATATTAGCGTACGTAGGCGCCATATTGGCCCCTATTGTTGTACCCCGTCTCTGGATATAGAAGTCATCCCCAAACATAAAGTTACTATGTCTCAGGGTGACTTCCAATAATCCACAGACGAAGGTCTTAGAAATCTCAGACATGGTAGTTTTATCTAGACGAGACCCAACAGCCTCTAGATCCTTACTGTGATCAATAGATGTATAATGGCTAACGATATCAAACAAAACCAAAATCCAGCCCTCCGGACATTCAATAGAACCCACTCTAGTTAGAAAATCAGTGGGGTCCTTGATATAAGTCCTACGATTGGTGGCATGTTCCCTCAAGATTTTATCCACAAAAATCGCTGGTGGACAAAAAACAGAATCTATCCCTGAGACGATAGGTCTCCCTGGTGGATTCTGTAAATGTTTATGTATCTTCGGTAAGCAGTATAGGACCGAGGTTCTGGGATGTTCATTGATCAAAAATTTAGCTGCACTAGTATCTATCACCCTATCATGTACTGCTTTACTTACCATATCGTTCAGAATTTTAATAATTTAAAATTTAGGATCAAACATCACTTTCTTAAAAACCTCAGTGTCAGCTAGTTGTCTCTGTATTTCAGCTAAATATTTTGATGTATCCATAAGAACGACTGCAACCCCCTTGTCTGCTTGTATAATAGTGATCTATTTGTTCATGCGTAACCCCTGTAAAGCATTATGTTCCTCCTTACTCATGTTACACTAACCAGATCTCATACTAACATCATTATGCTTCAGTTCCTCAATTTTTTTTTTCCGTGTATCAACAAATGCCTCAACCCCATGGTTGTTTTTAGGGGGTTGAAATGAGGTTTTATTATAAAGGCCAACCTCATTCAGCCTGAGTTCAATAGATGCTCTAACTTCATTTGTTGAGTCAGTGACAACTTCATTAGCAAATAATGCATTTAAATGTAATTGTCTAAAAAAAATGCTCAACATGCAATTCAAACCAATCAAAATCATCTGTTAGACAAAATGAAAGTCCCATTTCAAGGATCCTCAATTCAATATCAGACAGTGTATAGGTGGATATATTTACCACCAACTTTAAGTTCTCTTTATTGGAGTCCCACGTTCCCTCGGTGGACGGTTGTAGATTTTCTGTCGCGTCCTGGTGCCTTCTGAGGTACTTCCTCCCGCCTCTTCTCTGTTTGTGGTGTCCATCTGCCCCCCCTAAAAAAGAGGAGCTCTGTGCTGAGCCATCTGAAGAAATATATATACACCGCGTTCCAAATTATTATGCAAATGTTATTTTTCGCTGATTTTCCTAAATAGTTGATGCAAATGACAGTCAGTATAATCTTCAAGCCATCAACTGTTGGAGTATAACGCAAATTTTATTGAACAAATCTCCTAATGATGACAGTTGTTTTTTTAGAAGTAAAAAAACTCAAAATGCACTGTTTCAAATTATTATGCACAACAGAGATCAAAACATTTTAAAGGTTGTAAAGAGAACTAAAATGGTAATTTGTTGAATTTGCACCATCAGGAGGTCATATTTATAGAAATCACAAGCTCTTTCAATCAAAAAAACTTAACAGGCCAAGTTACATCTTAACATAGGACCCCTTCTTTGATATCACCTTCACAATTCTTGCATCCATTGAATTTGTGAGTATTTGGACAGTTTCTGCTTGAATATCTCTGCAGGATGTCAGAATAGACTCCCAGAGCTTCTGTTTTGATGTGAACTGCCTCCCACCCTCATAGATATTTTGCTTGAGGATGCTCCAAAGGTTCTCAATAGGGTTGAGGTCAGGGGAACATGGGGGCCACACCATGAGTTTCTCTCCTTTTATGCCCATAGCAGCCAATGACACAGAGGTATTCTTTGCAGCATGAGATGGTGCATTGTCATGCATGAAGATAATTTTGCTACGGAAGGCACGGTTCTTCTTTTTGTACCATGGAAGAAAGTGGTCAGTCATAAACTCTACATACTTTGCAGAGGTCATTTTCACACCGTCACGGACCCTAAAGGGGCCTACCAGCTCTCTCCCCATGATTCCAGCCCAAAACATGAATCTGTCACCGCCTTGCTGACGTCGCAGCCTTGTTGGGACATGGTGGCCATTCACCAACCATCCACTACTCCATCCATTTGGACCATCCAGGGTTGCACAGCACTCATCAGTAAACAACACGGTTTGAAAATTAGTCTTCATGTATTTCTGAGCCCACTGCAGCCGTTTCTGCTTGTGAACATTGTTTAGGGGTGGCCGAATAATAGCTTTATGCACACTTGCAAACCTATGGAGGATCCTACACCTTGAGGTTCGCGGGACTCCAGAGGCACCAGCGGCTTCAAATACCTGTTTGCTGCTTTGCAATGGCATTTTAGCAGCTGCTCTCCTAATCCTATTAATTTGTCTGGCAGAAACCTTCCTCATTATTCCTTTATCTGAATGAACCCATCTGTGCTCTGAATCAGCCACAAATCTTTTCACAGTACGATGATCACACTTAAAGGGAATGTGTTGCCAGAAAAACATGTTTTTTTTTAAAAAATTAAACATTTAGTGTGTGGGTGATTAAACATTGTTCAAATTTTTTATTTTTTTTTGCACGAGTCCAGGAAATATTATAAATTATTTCTAATTTATAATACTACCCATTTTTGGTCACTAGATGGAGCTGTTCCCAATGTTGCAGCATTGCAACATTGGGTTAAAAGCCCTCGCTCTAGTGAGCTCTCAGCATCCCCCCCTCCTTTATCCTGGCTAGTGCCGGGATAAACGAGGGGTTTGAAAGGTTTAACCTCCTACACTGTGTGTCGCCATTTTTTGAGGTAACCCACAGTGTAGTAGGTTTACATACAGTAGTAAACACACACAAACACTAACATACATTGAAATCTCTTACCTGCTCCTGCCGCCGCGGCTCCCTCCGGCCCGTCCGCTCCCTTTGCTGCCGCTATTCCATGTGCACAAGTCCGGAAGCCGCGACCGGAAGTAGTAATATTACTGTCCGGCCGCGACTTCCGGTCCACAGGAAAATGGCGCCGGACGGCGCCAATTTCGAATAGGACTGTGTGGGAGCGGCGCATGCGCAGTTCCCACACAGACGCCGTACACGGCAGTCAATGGGACGGGAGCCGTTCGCAGTCCCTATGGGACTGTGGCTGCCGTATTCCATGTCTGTGTGTGTCGTTAATCGACACACACAGAAATGGAACAAAAAATGGCAGCCCCCATAGGGAAGAAAAAGTGTAAAAATAAGAAACAGTAAAACACAAACACACAAATGAATATAAACGTTTTTATTAAAGCACTAACATCTTTAACATATAAAAAATTTATTTGTGATGACACTGTTCCTTTAAGTTTTCTTGAAATATCCAATGTTTTCATACCTTGTCCAAGGTATTGCACTATTTCACGCTTTTCGGCAGCAGAGAGTTCCTTTTTCTTTCCCATATTGCTTGAAACCTGCGGCCTGCTTAATAATGTGGAACGTCCTTCTTAAGTAGTTTTCCTTTGATTGGGCACACCTGGAAAACTAATTATCACAGGTGTCTGAGATTGATTACAATGATCCAAAGATCCCTAAGGGTATGTGCACACGATGAGAGGCTTTTACGTCTGAAAAGACAGACTGTTTTCAGGAGAAAACAGCTGCGTCGTTTCAGACGTAAAAGCTCCTCCTCGCATTATGCGAGGCGTCTGTGACGCTCGTAAATCTTGAGCTGCTCTTCATTGACTTCAATGAAGAACGGCTCAAATTACGTTGCAAAGAAGTGTCCTGCACTTCTTTGCCAAGGCAGTCAATTTACGCGTCGTCGTTTGACAGCTGTCAAACGACGACGCGTAAATTACAGGTCGTCTGCACAGTACGTTGGCAAACCCATTCAAATGAATGGGCAGATGTTTGCCGATGTATTGTAGCCCTATTTTCAGGCATAAATCGAGGCATGATACGCCTCGTTTACGCCTGAAAATAGGTCGTATGAACCCAGCCTAAGACACAATACCATCCATGAGTTTAATTGAAAAACGAATAATTAAATGTTTATGACACTTAAATCCAATGTGCACAATAATTTGGAACACGGTGTATATGTATATATATATATAGTCCAGATACAAATGAACACAGCACTCCAACATACCCATATATCAGGCCATGTGCTCGTCACCAGGTGATGAATCAATTCCCCAACTTGAATAGAAAACAACCATAGAACGCAGTAACGGCACCAGGACTTCAGAGTAGATGAAAACATGGTGGATTTATTCACCTCAAGAAAGTGACGTTTCGGTTCAACAGGAACCTTTCTCAAGCTATCCGGATATATATATATATATATATATATATATATATATATATATATATATATATATATATACATATAAAAATACAAAAAGCAGCCACACAGTCACCAAAAATGGATGATGGGTGCAAGTCTACCAGGGTCAAGACCAATAACCCAGACAAATATATTCCAAAATCAGGCAGCACTCCAAGGTTTGCAAATGAAGAAGCGTGGTACTTTATTTATCCATACGTCCAATGCAACGTATCAACTCTCTCATAGAGCTTGAGAAAAGCCCTATGGAAGAACTGAAACGTTGCATTAGACATATGGATTAACAAAGTACCACGCTTCTTCATTTGCAAACCTTGGAGTGCTGCCTGATTTTGGAATATATTTGATTTTGAAGTAAATAAATAAATATATATATATATATATATATATATATATATACTTGTGTGTGTATATATTTACATATATATATATATATATATATATATATATATAAGATTATTTTTTTTGGACAATCCGGAGCAGTAATCAACTCCATCCTCAAGTTTGGAAAAGATAATACTGTGTTTCTAGATTAGTTGTAGAGAGCCGTGTAGCAGAAAATAACATTCTATCTTTTTTTCTGCTATTAGTGATAAAAAAAGGTTTGATGACAACTTTAAACATGATGTGCAGACAGTGAAAAATGCTTTCCACAAAGAGTGCTGGCCATAATGAATAGATGAAGGTATTTGATGGGGGCCGAGTTTATTAGAAGTATTGCTTTCTTGGAGAAGTGAATCAGAGGAAACACAATCCTGTGAAAGGAAAATGAAAAAAAAAAAAAGCAGAGGATCCTGTTGAAGACTGATGAGCAGTGACAAGGAAGGATGTTCCCAGGGAGGTGCTAACAGATGGAGCAGGTGGGATTCAGCCCAGTTAATAGGTGTTTTGACGATAAATGAGCAAGTTTTAACACCCTTTGTCTGTAGCAAAGAAATGGAATGCTTTTCACAACATGATAGGGAAGATTAACCCCATGCACTCAGAACACAAGCTGCTGTCTGCTGTAGGAAACAACACAGGCTCACATCTGATAACTCCAAAACTGTCCCTAAACCAAAACCAGACGTTAAAGCAGTTTTTTATGGCACAATACTGTCACACAGCCAGAGATGCCACAACAGACTTTTAAGCCCCTTGCACACCACTTTTTTAAGAATGCTGTTAAATAAGTTGTTCACAAAAATATTCAAATGTATATATTAAGTATCACATTATTTTCTATGGGAACAATCTATGCCAAACGTCAGCCACCGTTTTTACCAAAATATATCTAGGCGTACAGTGAGCCTTTAGACCCCACAGGTCTTTTGCAGAATTTATTGGAGTTACTCCATGAAAATTTAAATCTACATTTTTTTTCCACTAAAATGTAAAATTTTTCATTTTTACAAGGGGTAAAGAAGAAAATCACCCCAACATTTGAAATGCAATTTCTCCCAAGTACGGAAATACCCCATATGTGGTCATAAACTGGTGTTTCGACACATGGCAGGGCTCAGAATGGCAGGAGCAATATTTGGCATAAAGATTTTGCTGCATTGGTTTTTGGGTGCCATGTCGCATTTGGAGTGCCCCTGAAGTACCAGTAAAGTAGAAACCCCTGAGAAGTTACTACATTTTGGAAACTACACCCCTCAGGGAATTCATCTAGTGGTGTAGTGAACATTTTGACCCACAGGTGTTTCATAAATTTTATTAGAAATATGCAGTGTAAATGAACAATTACATTTTTCCCAAAAATATGTAGTTTTAACTCCCATTTATTTTTATTTTTTACAAGGGGTAATAGGGGAAAAAATACCATTAAATTTGTTACTTAATAACTCCCGAGTATGACAATACCCCATATGTGTCCCTAAATGTGTCCCTAAACTGCTGTTTGGTCACATGGCAGGGCTCAGAAAGAAAAGAGCACCATTTGGCTTTTGGAGCGCAGATTTTGCTGGATAGGTGTTCGAGCACCATGTCACATTTGCAAAGCCCCTGAGGTACCAGAGTCCAAAACCCCAAGAACTGACCCCATTTTAAATACTACACCTCTCAAGGCATTCATCATTTGCCTGAACATATGACAGGTCTCAGAAGTGAAAGAGCACCATGTGCATTTGAGGCCTATTTTGGTTATTTTTGCAGCATTGGCCCACAATTGTAGGTCTCTGAGGTCAAATAGTAAAAAAAAAAAAACAGAAGTGATGCCACTGTGGACACTACAACCCTCAAGGTATTTGTTAAGGGGTGTAGTGAGCATTTTGACACCACAGGTGTTTTGGGTTTTTTTTATTAAAAATGAATGCGCAGCGGAGGGTGTAAAGCGAAAAGTTAATTTTTTTCCACAGATATGTCATTTCACTGCCCAAAATGTGGTGCCCAGCTTGTGCCACTATGAAAAGACAGCTCTCTAATTATTATGCTGTGCTTCCTGGCTTAAGATACTGTAATGACGGGGTAGGGAGACAGACAGGTGAGCCCTAATCTACCCGCCACTCAGTCCCTGCCTACTTGCAACGACCCGTCCTAGGCGACGGCGTACAACTGGGCAACGGTCCCTATGCTCAATAAGTGCACAACAGACAAGGGTACACAGAAGTTAGGGAAATGGGGCAGTTGCCCACGGCAGCACCGTGAGCAACGAGAGTAGTGAACGAGCCGAGTCAAACCAGGAGTGTACGAGGTACCAAACGCAGAGCAGGAGAGTAGTGAACGAGCCGAGTCAAACCAGGAGTGTACGAGGTACCAAATGCAGAGCAGGAGAATTGTCAGTAAAGCCAGGGTCAAAATGAAGCAGAGGACAAAATGTTCAAGCAGCAGCAGAGACAGGAAACAGAATCACAGGCAAAGGAGGAGCAGGAAATGCAGGTATAAATAGACAGAGGGTGGGAGCTAGCTCCGTCTGGCCAGGCAGTGATAGGCTCTCCCACTCCTCAGCCTCCCAGCCTGACTGGTAGAAGATCGTGTCACTCTCTCAGACTTAGGAGCAGGTGCAGACTGATTACCCACGGGCGTCGACACAGAAGCTGTGTCTGGCAGATCCTTTACAGTACCCCCCTTTTAAGAGGGGCCACTGGACCCTTTCTAGGTGGACCTGGCTTATTGGGGAAGCGAAGATGCAACCTCCTGAGCAATACCCCAGCATGAACATCCCGGGCGGGTACCCAAGTCCTCTCCTCAGGCCCGTATCCTCTCCAATAGACCAGGTACTGGAGGGAGCCTTGGATCATCCTGCTGTCCACAATCATGGCTACCTCGAATTCTACCCCTTCAGGGGTGAGAACAGGGACCGGAGGTTTCCTCGAGGGAGCCAAGGACGAGGAGCAGCGTTTAAGGAGGGAGACATGAAACACGTGTACTCGAAAATACGGGGGTAACTCCAGTCGGAAGGAGACAGGGTTAAGGACTTCAATGACCTTGTACGGCCCTATATATCGGGGAGCAAAATTTTTGGACGGGACGTTAAGGCGCAAATTTTTAGAAGATAGCCACACCAGATCCCCGACCACAAACAAGGGGTTAGCAGAACGTCTTCTATCAGCCTTAGTTTTTTGTATGCTCTGGGATGCCTCTAGGTTCTTCTGAACCAGGGCCCAGACTGTGCACAGTTCCTGATGAACGACATCTACCTCGGGATTGTTGGAACTACCCGGTGAAACGGAGGAGAACCGTGGATTAAACCCAAAATTACAGAAAAAGGGGGAGACCCCTGACGAGTTACTGACCTGGTTATTAAGGGAAAATTCGGCGAGGGGAATGAAGGAGACCCAATCATATTGACAGTCAGAGATAAAACACCTTAAATATTGTTCTAGAGACTAATTAGTCCTCTCAGTTTGGCCATTAGTTTCAGGATGGAAGGCCGAGGAGAAGGACAGATCAATCTCCAACTTTTTACAGAAGGCTCTCCAAAACAATGAAACAAATTGTACCCCTCTGTCAGAAACAATATTGACAGGAACCCCATGGAGACGCAGGATGTGTTTGACAAACAAGGTAGCTAACGTCTTAGCATTGGGTAGTTTCTTGAGGGGCACAAAGTGGCACATCTTACTGAAACGGTCTACTACAACCCACACCACCGACATGCCTTGAGATGGAGGCAAATTGGTGATAAAATCCATGGAGATATGGGTCCAAGGTCTCTGGGGAATGGGCAAAGAACATAGTAAGCCCGCTGGTCGGGACCTGGGAGTCTTGGACCTAGCACAAATTTCACAAGCGGCGATGTAGGCCTTAACATCTTAAGCAACCCAGGCCACCAATAGTTTCTGGCAATGAGATGCTTGGTACTCAGGATGCCTGGATGGCCAGATAGTGCAGAGTCATGATTTTCCCTGAGTACCCTTAGCCGGAATTGCAGGGGAACAAACAGCTTGTTCTCAGGAAGGTTCCCGGGAGCTGAAACTTGATCAGCCGCAATTTCGGAGACTAAATCAGAATCAACAGAGGAAATGATTATACCTGGAGGCAAAACACAAGCAGGATCTTCCTCCGAAGGAGGGCTGGCCATGAGGCTACGCGACAGTGCATGAGCCTTAATATTTTTAGACCCAGCCCTATAGGTGACCAAAAAGTTGAATCTAGTAAAAAATAATGCCCATCAAGCTTGTCTTGGGTTTAGCCTCCGAGCAGATTCCAGGAAAACCAGATTCTTGTGGTCGGTAAGGACCGTTACCTGGTGCCTAACCCCCTCCAGGAAGTGGCACCACTCTTCAAATGCCCATTTAATGGCTAAGAGTTCGCGGTTGCCAATATCATAGTTACTCTCAGTGGGCGAGAACTTCCTGGAGAAGTAGGCACAAGGACGGAGATGGGTGAGGGACCTGGTACCCTGGGACAAGACAGCACCCACTCCCACCTCGGAGGTGTCAACCTCCACGATGAATGGCTCCATTTGGTTAGGCTGAACCAGCACCGGGGCCGAGATAAATCACTTCTTAAGGACCTCAAAAGCCTGGACAGCCTCTGGAGGCCAGTGGAGGAGATCAGCACCTTTGCGAGTAAGATCCGTAAGAGGCTTAGCAATGACCGAGAAGTTAGCAATAAATCTCCTGTAATAATTAGCGAACCCCAGGAAGCACTGTAACGTCTTCAGGGAGGCAGGTTGGACCCATTGAGCCACTGCCTGCACCTTGGCGGGTCCATGCGGAATTCATGAGGAGTGAGGATTTGACCCAAAAATGTTATCTCCTGCACCCCAAATGCACATTTTTCGGTTTTAGCAAACAGTTTGTTTTCCCGAAGGGCCTGGAGCACCTTCCTGACATGCTCAATGTGGGAGGACCAGTCCTTGGAAAACACAAGTATGTCATCAAGGTACACTACAAGAAATACCCCCAGGTAGTCTCTTAAAATCTCATTTATGAAATTCTGGAAGACCGCGGGAGCATTTCACAACCCAAAGGGCATGACGAGGTATGCGAAATGACCTTCGGGCGTATTAAACACAGTCTTCCACTCATCCCCCTCATTGATGTGGATAAGGTTATAAGCCCCCCGTAGATCAAACTTCGAGAACCATTGGGCCCCGTGAACCTGATTGAAGAGATCAGGAATCAAAGGAAGGGGATACTGGTTCCTTACAGTGACCTTATTCAAGTTTTGGTAGTCAATGCACGGCCTAAGACCACCATCCTTCTTCCCCACAAAGAAGAAGCCAGCACCTACCGGAGAAGTAGAGGGGCGAATGTAACCCTTGGCCAGGCATTCCTGGATATACTCTCTCATGGCTTCACGTTCGGGACAATAGAGATTAAATATCCTACCCTTAGGGAGCTTAGCTCCTGGTACCAAATCGATTGCGCAATCGTATTCTCTATGAGGAGGTAACACTTCGGAGGCCTTTTTAGAAAAAACATCAGCGAAGTCCTGAACAAACTCAGGTAGAGTGTTCACCTCCTCAGGGAGAGAAATAGAATTAACAGAAAAACATGACGTCATGTATTCATTACCCCATTTGGTAAGATCCCCAGTATTCCAGTTAAACGTGGGATTATGCATCTGCAACCAGGGAAGGCCTAAAACCAAATCGGATGATAATCCCTGCATCACCAGTACAGAGCACTGCTCCAAATGCATGGAGCCAACAAGGAGTTCAAATACAGGGGTATGCTGCATAAAATAACCATTAGCAAGAGGAGTGGCGTCGATACCCACTACCGGGACAGGTTTAGGCAAATCAATCAATGGCATAGCTAGAGACATAGCAAATTCCACAGACATAATATTAGCAGAAGACCCTGAATCCACGAAGGCACTGCTGGCAGCAGACCTACCACCCAAAGAGACCTGAAAGTGAAGCAAGATTTTATTATGTTTCATATTTACGGGAAATACCTGTGCGCCCAAGTTACCTCCCCGATGATCACTTAGGCGCGGAAGTTTTCCGACTGCTTATTCATACGCCTAGGACAGTTGTTCACTTGCATAGGTTCATCCGAGTCTTCCGTGGAAGAACGAAGCAACGGAACATCGGGAGCCATCATGGGGGAGTCAGAGGAGAAGACCCAATCTAAACTGGCACCTTAAGGCAGGGTCATTCCACCGAGAAGCTACACACCACTTCCTAAAGTCAGAACAGTACTCCTCAACAGGTCTCTTACCCTGACGTAAAGTCACCAGCTGACTCTCGGCAAAGGCAGTCTTATCAGTCTCGTCATATATGAGCCCGAGAGCAGAAAAGAAAAGATCAACAGAGGAAAGTTCAGGGGCGTCAGGAGCCAAGGAGAAGGCCCATTCTTGGGGCCCGTCCTGGAGCCGGGACATAATTATACCCACTCGCTGGCTCTCAGAACCTGAGGAGTGGGGCTTTAAGCGGAAATAGAGCCTACACCTCTCCCGAAAGGAGAAAAAAGTCTTCCGGTCCCCTGAGAACCGGTCAGGAAATTTGAGGTGGGGTCCAAGAGGTGAGGTGGGGGGCACTACAAGGGTAGCATCATGCTGGTTGCCCCTCTGAGCCAGGGCTTGGACCTGTAGGGAGAGGCCCTGCATTTGCTGAGCCAGGGTCTCAAGGGGGTCCATAGTTGTGTCAGGGACCAGGGTAGAAAAGGTATATGGGCCTGTGATTATGTAGTAACGGGGTAGGGAGACAGACAGGTGAGCCCTAATCTACCCACCACTCAGTCCCTGCCTACTTGCAATGACCCGTCCTAGACGACGGCGTACAACTGGGCGACGGTCCCTACGCTCAATAAGTGCACGACAGACAAACAGACAAGGGTACACAGAAGTTAGGGAAATGGGGCAGTTGCCCACGGCAGCACCGTGAGCAACGAGAGTAGTGAATGAGCTGAGTCAAACCAGGAGTGTATGAGGTACCAAACGCAGAGCAGGAGAATTGTCAGTAAAGCCAGGGTCAAAATGAAGCAGAGGACAAAATGTTCAAGCAGCAGCAGCAGAACCATGAAACAGAATCACAGGCAAAGGAGGAGCATGAAATGCAGGTATAAATAGACAGAGGGCGGGAGATAGCTCCGTCTGCCCAGGCAGTGATAGGCTCTCCCACTCCTCAGCCTCCCAGCCTGACTGGTAGAAGATCGTGTCACTCTCTCAGACTTAGGAGCAGGTGCAGACTGATTACCCACTGGCATCGACACAGAAGCTGTGTCTGGCAGATCCTTTACAGATACACCCTATATGTGGCCCTAACCTTTTGCCTGGATATAAGACAGGGTTCAGGAGTGAAAAAGCACAATGCGCATTTAAGGTCATTTTGGCGATTTACGCAGCATTGGCTGACAATTGAAGAAACTCTGAGGACAAATAATAAAACAAACCTCCAAGAAGTGACCCCATTTCGGAAACTACACCCATCAAGGCATTTAACAAGAAGGGTAGTGAGCATTTTTTTCCCACAGGTGTTTTGTTATTAGATATGAATGTGCAGCGGATGGTGCGAAGTGAAAATTGACATTTTCCACTGATTTGCCATTTTAGTGCACAATATGTTGAGCTCAGTTTGTGCCACTGAAGACAAATACATTATAAACTGTAAGGCAGGTTCTCTCGAGTATGGTAATGACGTGTATATGTATATTTATATATATATATATATATATATATATATATATATATATATACATATAGATGTAAACAGCTGTTTGGGCACACTGTAGGGTTGAAAAAGGAGGAAGTGCTTTTGGAGCGTGGATTTTCTGTTTACGGCTTTGCTGGTATTTCATTTTATAATGTGGCGCCATATGTAAGCTATGCGGAGTACATCCGGGCATAAAAAGGTGGTATAATAATGCGGTAAATAAAAAATAATAAATAAATGTGTTACCACTTTTGGAAACATTCTGCTCCTTTTATGTTGTCATGTTATTTTTCATCAACGGAGCAGTGTGAATGCTTGTTTTTTGCGGGTTAATCTTTCCTTTTCATTGGTACCATTTTGGGGTACATGCGACTTTTTGATCACTTTTTATTCAATTTACTGAAATTTAAATTTTCATAAAAATTTTTGCAAAGCAAGGTGACCAAAAAATTGTATTTCTGGCAATGTTTTTTATTATTTTTTTTACGGCGTTCACAATGCGGAATAAATTATATATTGTCTTTATTCTGAAGGTCGCTACGATTACGGCAATATCATATGTATATTGTTTTTTTTTACGTTTTACAGCGTTTGCATAATAAAATCCCTTTTTTTTTAAATGTATTTAAAAATTTGTGTCACCATATTCTAAGAGCCATAACTTTTTTTATTTTTGCATCCACAAGGCTGTGTAAAGGGATGAAGTTTTTATTGGTACCATTATGGGGTGCATGCGACTTTTTGATCACTTTTTATTAAATTTTTTAAGAGGTGAGGTGACCAAAAAACAGCAATTCTGGCATTGTCAATTATTAAAAAAAAGTTACAGTGTTCACAGTGCAGGAAAAATAACATTATAGTTTTATAGTTCAGGTCATTATGGACGTGGCGATACAAAATATGTGTATTTTTTTAAGGTGTTCAGTTTTTTTCTACAATAAAAGACTTATTATGGAAAAAAAAATTGTTTTTATTACCTTTTTTTTACTATTTTGGACCCACTAGGGGACTTGAAGGCATGAAGCACTGGTCGCTACTTTAATACAGTGCACTACTTACGTAGTGTAGTGTATTAGAGCTGTCAGTTATACAGTCACAGCAAGCATATTATTTCCTGCTTCCGGCAGGGCCAAATAGATTTCCGTACTTGACAGACCAGGAGGCCATTGTTAGGCCTCTGGTTACCCTAGCAACCATTGTCACCCCGATGGCTGATCGACTACAAACCACCTAGATGCTGCGGTCGCTATTGACTGCGGCATCTAAGGGGTTAATCGGTGGGGATCGGACCTCGTCTGATCCCGGCCATTACAGCAGAGTGTCAGCTGTAATATACAGCTGACATCTGCTGGTGATGGTGCGGGCTCAGCTTCTGAGCCCGCTCCATCACTATCACAGTTACGTGACAATGTGCTAACCCCTTGGCACCAGCAACATAACTGTATGTGAGATGTCGCCAAGGGGTTATAGTGCATTTAAACTTGAAGACGTGGGAGAGAGTCAAGAGAGACCATTTTGATGTATCAAAAATTGTATTTTCCAAAGTGGCCCTGTGCAGGGAAAACATTCCCCATTTTTGTGCTAAATATACCACTTTTACTCGGAGCCACAATGCAACAGTGTAATTAATTAAAGGCTTACAAACATTTTTCATGCATAAAAAGCATAAACACTATAATTCTGTATTATCTGATATTTTTCAAATGCCAGCAACATTGGAAAAATATACATTTATAATATAGCCGTTCTTGTACTAAATAATACACAAAAGGGGCCATACAACTGAATGGAAATGGAAAGTGAACAACAGATTCACTTTTCTATGTATTGTTGGTAACAGAATAAATTGTCACATTTATTCCACCATAAATATGTATTTCTAAGATTAAAACCTCTTCCCATGTTCTCTCATGTACCGCCATGGTAAGCTGACAACAGCATATGATAAATTATAGAAATACCATTAAAATTTTGCTGAATACTTAGGATTCAAATGTCAGTACAAGTATCATTTTGCCATGAGCTTTAGTACGTTTTTTCCTTTTTATCATTTATTCGTGTTAGTATAACGTAGACCACATAAGAATAACCCTGGGCATACTTCTCAATTCTCAGGTGATACGTCTAAGATTTATGATGTGTTTTCACTAAATGAATGTCAAAAATTATTTTATTGCACAAAATGTAAAAGAAACATAAAGTGTTAGCTGTACTTTATTATGTTATATTTCCATTTTGGAAAGGTGAACTCTTTATTATTTGTTTTTGTTATATGGAGCCTACAGCACGCTTCCCAAATTTCAAGTATCGCAAAGAGGGACACATTTTTTTTCCTTTTAAGCCACTCCTCTAATCCCACCCAATCCCAGCCCATGCACACCGGTTCAGCCCACACAGTATCATGCTCACTTAGTGCCTCCCACATAGAATAATGCCAAATTCCTTCCCCACACAGTATAATGCCCCCCATAGCTGCCACCATACAGTATACTGCCCCCATAGCTGCAACCATACAGTATAACGCCCACCATAGATGCACTCATACAATATAATGCCCACACAGATGCCCTCATACTGTATAATGCCCACACAGATGCCCCCATGCATTATAATATCCACACAGATTCCCCCATACAGTATAATGCCCACACAGATGCCCCCATGCAGTATAATGCCCAAAGTCCCCCATACAGCATAATGCCTCATATATGCACCTATACAGGATAATGCCCCCATAGCTGCACCCAGACACTATAATGCCAACACAGATGCCCAATACAGTATAATGCCCACACAGATGCCTCATTTAGTGTAATGCCCCATAGCTGCCCCCATACAGAATAATGCCCCATAGCTGCCCCATCAGCGGGAACACAGAGCGGTAGAACAGGTTTTAGGGGGCCCCATTCTAGATAAGTGCGGTTCCCAGAGATGGGACCCGCATCTATCTGACATTGATGACATATCCTGTGGATATGTCATAAATGTCGCTGATGGGAAAACCCCTTTAAGCGCTGAGCCCAGGGTAGCCCTTGATGCATCTATCTGACACTGTGCATATGTCATAAATGCCTCTGATAGTAAAACCCCTTTAGAGTAGCGCTGTGCTCAGGGAGTCTTCGACGATTGGAGGAGCTCCCTCTGCTCCTCCATGCTGTACTAATGCTGAAGCAGGGAGCTGACGGTTCCCTGCTTTAGCATTGTGTTCAATTGTATCTGCATACTGAGGACGCAGATACAGTTGACACCGACCGAGGCATACGCCCGGCCGCCTGGGATAGCGGGACACCACCTGGAATCCGGGACTGTCCCGCTGAATCCAGGACGGTTGGGGGGTATGAATACAGCACTCATAGAAGTCAGGGGCATACTGTACTTTTGCATACCTCCAATTTCATATGAAAGCATAAAAAGGCTCTGCTGTGTGCCTTAGCCCTAAACTAAAGTCTTTAAAGGCTATGTAAACCTTTGAACACTTTTGTTTAAATTATTGTTATTATTATTATGGTGTTTTAACCCCTTCCTGACATCCGCCGGGTATATATACGGCGCTGTTGAGCAGGGCTTCCCGCAAAGTGCAGTAGCATTATATCGCGGTGATAGTGCTGGCTCAGGAGCTGAGCCCGCACCATTACCGCCGGGTGCCAGCTGTATGTTACAGCTGGCACCCTGCTGTAACGGCCAGGACCGGAGCTAGCCTCCGATCCCACCCAGATCACAGCATCTGCGGGGTTTTTAGCCACCGGCACCCCAGAAACGTGATCGCTGGGTTGCCGATAGCTGCAAAGGCAACCAGAGGCCTAATACTGGCCTCCCGGTCTGCAAGTAATGGAAGCCTTCTATGCCCCGCTCAAAGGCGGGGCCTAAAAGGCTTCCGGTACCATCGGTAAGATGGCGACGGCTCAGCTTCGGGCTCAGAAGTTGAGCCGGCATCATCAGCAGTGGGTGTCCACTGTATATTACAGCGGACACCCTGCTGTAACAGCAGGAACTGGAGCTAGCTCCGATCCCTGCCATTAACCCCTTAGATGTAGCGATCAAAAACGATTGCTGCATCTTGGCAGGGCTGCCGACTGCTACTATGGCAACAGGAGGCCTCATAATGACCTCCTGTCTGCTATTATAGAAGCTGATTAGGCCCCTGCCCGGAAGCGGAGCCTGTTTTTTCTACTGAAATTATAAAGGAAAAATAAGCTTTCTATACACAGTGCGTTCTGCTTCGTTTGTTCTATGATTGTTAAGGAGGGTGGAGAGACCTCCTCTGCACGAACCAACTGCAGCAGTGGGGTCTAATGAATGATACCTGTTTTTTGCTATGTTTATGTCACTAAAGGGTTAAAAAGCCAACAACATGAAAGCAGATATTGCGGTATAGAAAATTGTACCAAATCTTAAAGACCTTTGGGGTAATTCTTTGTTTTTTATTGTTTTATTATTGAAATGCATTTATTAAGTGATTCAAATGCTGTTTAATTTCTATAGCTTCTATGTATTACAGTACATAGAAGCTGCAGAAATCCGTTCTGAGCACATTCAGTTAGGGAGCTGCACTGATGGCTCGGCTGAGAGCTCCTGTGTGCTCTTGAGTGATTTTCTAAGCTCAGTTCTGATCATTTGATCTGGTCTGAGATCTGAGTTAAAGGCTTTGTACACCTTTGAAATCGTTTTTGTTTTGTTTTTTGCAATAAAAATGTCTCTCCGTGTGTTTTGTGCAACTTTCTAAATACTTTTTATAAAAAAATATTTTTACTTTTTGAGATATTGCTGCTTTGTATTCTGTACACAGAGCACCTGTATCTAGCACTGAAACCTGTATCCGTCAGGTAAGCGGGACTGACGGGTTCAGTGACAACGGATCCTGCATGTGTCTGACATGCAGGATCGCGATGTTACCAATCACATCTAAGTTCATAACTTAGATGTGATCAATAACAGGTGGATCCTGCGTGTCAGACAAACGATAGTCAACTGAAGTATATTTTCATTGTTTTGAAAGTGGTCACCGAATACTAAAATGGGGGCTTTACAAATGTATCACTATAGCGGCGTCATACTTTAGAAAATGTACATGTATCTGTCATCATCGTCACAGAATAATTAGGGGATACAATTTTGGGGTAAATAATATTGATCAAATAAATTCCAATGATAAACAAGATGATTAGTGTACGTTTAGTATTAAAGTATATGAAATCCTGCCTAAATAAACGTTTAAAATATTTTTATTGGTGTAGTATTTAAAATAGGGCACTCATGCCAAAATATACTGTGAATAGGCGTTTGGCAAAACAGAGACACAGTTCCCTGATCAGGTGTAAAAGTAAGGTAGTGATTGGTACACCTTAATGTCGATACAACACCCGACAGGAGTAGTGATTCACACCACTCGTCCGTTTTCTGTAACGATACAAAATAGCTCCGCCTCATATGAATGTTCCACATGCACCGATACTATGTGCACCACTTGAAACATGAACAGAGAACTAGCAAAAATAAATGTGGTCTGTTTGCCACAGATAAGCAATTTTCCAGCAATCTCCCAAAGCGTTTCTGCAACCCTCTGAACCAGAGGCGAGCGTCCTCAGGGGTATTGTTAATTGCTTGTACTAGTTTGAGCAGCTACCATGCAGCACATATTATGCTGCTGAATTTGTGTATTCTCCGGAGCACAATGAGACACTAATGCCTGGTCTAACGCGCGCCGGAGACTCTCACAAGACTTATAAGCTAGCCCCGCCTATACGAGAGGCGTAATAGATCAGACAGAGCCTATCGGTGTGTCACAGAATGTGAGTAATGCCCACCGATCCGACCTGCCCATAGTAACCAAAACGCCAATCTGAGAGATGCATAAAGCATCAACAGTTTCTATGGGAGATTCAGGCGGTTTACAAGTACGTTTGATGCATGTGTGCTAAACACAGAGCAGACTGACTGTGTAAATGAAGCGGTGATCAGTTAACAGTTTTATGCCGATGACAATGTCCTGTCTAAACACCCGATTGTAGATGTAAACAATTGGGTGCGTAAGATGAGAAAACTAAACAAAGAACTATAGAGCACGCTCAGTGCCCCATCTCAGTAAACATTATAGGTAGAGAGATAGTTGTAAATTGTGACCCATTACAGGGATTGCTAAAAGGATAGAGTTCATTAAACATAGTGCCCATAAAGGGCTACCATAGCTAACTTTTAACCGGAGCTGCATTTTGCACTTGTTATAGATGTGCTAACAAAGATATTATTGGCAAATAAACATACAAAAAAGGAAGGCTAAAGGAAGGAAAGAAAGGATAGATATTCATTAAGTCCCAATGGACTAACTGTTTTCATTCTGAAAATCCATTGGGCTTCCTTCCGCAGAATTATTTTATCCCATTCACCCCCTCTGATTGGTGGCTCAATGTGTTCCATCCCCTGGAACTTAAGGACGATGGTATCACCAGAATGATGCTCCCATACATGTCTGGAGACTGAGGTATCCTCCTTCCTATTAATATCACAAATGTGATCTCTGACCCTCCGTCTGAATTCTCGTCTAGTCTTTCCAACATACTGTATACCACAGACACAGGTGATAAGATACACTACTCCCTTTGTCAAGCAGTTAATAAAAGATCTTGTATAAAAGTTTTCACCTATGGTTGTACTTACAAACTTACGGGTACTGAGAATGGAGCAGCAGGCTTTGCATCTCCCACATTTAAACGTGCCTTTTGTATTCGATGACAGCCAGGTAGTATTTTTTTACTTCAAGGTGGCTATGAACTAGCCTATCTTTAATATTTCGGCCTCTTTTGAAAGTAATAAGTGGTCTATCACCTACCAAGCTGCCTACATCTGGATCCGATTTGAGGATATCCCAATAAAGGGTGAGTATCCTCCTAACCTCACGATGTGCAGCATCATAGGTACCTATCACTCTAATTGTCTCATCCTGTACTGAAAGTACTTTGGGGTTTAACCCCTTAATGACCAGCCTATTTTGGACCTTAATGACCAAGCTATTTTTTACGTTTTTCAATCGTCGCATTCCAAGAGCTATAACCTTTTTATTTTTGCGTCGACATAGCTGTATAAGGTCTTGTTTTTCGCGGGACAAGTTGTATTTTTTAATAGCACCATTTTTAGGTACATATTATTTATTGATTAACTTTTATTAACTTTTTTTTGGGGGGGAATAGAAAAAAATCTGACATTTCGCCACTCTTTTTTGCATCCTAAATCTACGCCGTTTACCGTGTGGTATAAATAACACAATACCTTTATTCAGCGGGTTGTTACGATTGCAACGATACCAAATTTGTATAGTTTTTGTATGTTTTACTACTTTTACATAGTAAAAACGCTTTTTTTTCAAAATTATTTGTTTTTGTGTCTTCATATTTGAAGAGCCGTAACGTTTTTATTTTTTCGCCGATGCGGTTGTATGAGGGCTTTTTTTTTGCGGGACGACTTGTAGTTTTTATTGGTACCATTTTGGAGTAGATGCGACTTTTTGATCACTTTTTATCACATTTTTTTAAAGTCAGTATTCACAGAAAACAGCAATTTTTCCATAGTTTTTTATTAATTTTTTTACGGCGTTCACCGTGCGGGTTAAATAATGTAATAGATTTATAGTCGGGGTCGTTACGGACGCGGCGATACCAAATATGTGTAACTTTTTAACTTTATTTTGTTTGTTTAATAGTAAAGCATTTTGTAAGGGGAAAAGCTGGGTTTTTCATTTATTTTCACATTTTTTTTTTAATTAACTTTATTAAACTTTTTTTTCACTTTTTTACTAGTCCCATTAGGGGACTATAATATGCGATTCTGCGATCGCATTTATAATACACTGCAATACTTTTGTATTGCAGTGTATTACTGCCTGTCCGTTTAACACGGACAGGCATCTGCTAGGTCATGCCTGCGGCATGATCTAGCAGGCATTCACTCCAGGCAGCCTGGGGGCCTTTATTAGACCCCCGGCTGCCATTAGAGACACAGACACTCGGCGATCGTATCGCCGGGTGTCGGTGGGAGAGAGAGGGAGCTCCCTCCCTCTCTCCAAAACCACTAAGATGTGGTGCTCGCTATTGAGCACCGCATCTGAGTGGTTAAACGTGTGAGATCGATACTAATATTGATCTCCCACGGCAGAGCAGGGACGCTCCCAGCCCTCAGCTGCCTCTAGCAGCTGAGAGCAGGGAGATTTGACAGCTCCCTGCTCTGTTTACTTATTCCGATGCCGCGACGTAAAAAGTCTATGGCATCAGAATAAGGCCCGTTAGTGACCGACGTAGAAACACGATGGGCCGGTCACTAACGGGTTAACAAACAGTCTCTATTGGCGCCCAGAGCGTGTTGATATGCAGTTTTAAGCACATGATTAGGATAACCTCTCTGCACAAATCTGTCTCTCAGACCTTTCGCTGAGGATTTGAAATCCGAAATTGTGGTACAATTGCGTCTTGCCCTAATGTATTGCCCCTTAGGTATACCTTTCTTGAGTGGGACAGGATGCCAGCTATCCCATGTCAGCAGATTGTTAGTTGCGGTGTATTTTCTGTACATTTCCGTTCGTAAGTAGCCCATATCTGTTTTCTCAATCTTAATGTCCAGGAAGGTAATGTGTTGCTCCTGTATTTCTGACGTAAAGAAGAGACCCACATCATTGATGTTTAACCCCTTCCCGCTCCATGACGTACTATTACGTCATGGCAGCTGTATCGTTCGCGCTCCATGACGTAATAGTACGTCACGGGAGTAACGGCCGTTTCGGCCGTCCTCTCGACACATACAGGAGCTGTGACGCTGCTGTCTTGTTCAGCAGCTGTCACAGCTCCTACAGCGGGCACCGATCGCTGTGTCCCCGCTGATTAACCCCTTAAAAGCTGCGTTCTATAGAGATCGCGGCTTTTTAGGGGTTAAGCTGCCATCGCCGGCCTGCTACGCGATAGCGGCCGGCGATGGTGACTATGGCAACCGGACACCAAACAATGGCGTCCGGCTATGCCATAGACGGAAGCCTAGTGGGTCCTGACAACGTCAGGACCCACTATGCTTGCTGTCAGTGAGTAGCTGACAGTTCTAATACACTGCACTACGCATGTAGTGCAGTGTATTAGAATAGCGATCAGGGCCTCCTGCCCTCAAGTCCCCTAGTGGGACAAAGTAATAAAGTAAAAAAAAAGTTACAAAAAGATGTGTAAAAATAAGAAAATAAAAGATTTAAAAGTAATAAAAGTAAAAATCCCCCCTTTTCCCTTATCAGTCCTTTATTATTAATAAAAATATATAAACAAACAAATAAACTATACATAATTGGTATCGCCGCGTCCGTAACGGCCTGAACTACAAAATTATTTCATTATTTATCCCGCACGATGAACGCCGTAAAATAAAATAATAATAAACCGTACCACAATCACAATTCTTTGGTCACTTCACCTCCCAAAAAATGGAATAAAAAGAGATCAAAAAGTTGCATGTACCTAAAAATGGTATTGATGGAAACTACAGTTCGTTACGCAAAAAATAAGTCCTCGCACGGCTTTATTGATTGAAAAATAAAAAAGTTATGGCTCTTAGAATATGGTAACACAAAAAGTGAATGATTGTTTACAAAACGTATTTTATTGTGCAAACGCCATAAGACATAAAAAAAAACTATAAACATCTGATATCGCCGTAATCGTATCGCCCCGCAGAATAAAGTGAATGTGTCATTTATAGCGCACGGTGAACGCTGTAAAAAAAAAAGAATAAAAAAACAATAGTAGAATTGCTGTTTTTTAGTCACCACGCCACCTAAAAATAGAATAAAAACTGATCAAAAAGCTGCATGCACCCCAAGAAAACTACAATGGATTACTCAAGGGGTCTAGTTTCCAAATTGGGGTCACTTTTGGGGGGTTTCCAATGTTTTGGCACCACAAGACCTCTTCAAACCGGACATGGTGCCTAATAAAAAAGAGGCCTCAAAATCCACTAGGTGCTCCTTTGCTTCTGAGGCCGGTGCTTCAGTCCATTACCGCCCGAGGGCCACATGTGGGATATTTCTAAAAACTGAAGAATCTGGGCAATACGTATTAATTTGCGTTTCTCTGATAAATCCTTTTGTGTTATAAAAAAAATGGTATAAAGAGGATTTTCTGACAAAAAAAAAATGTACATTTAACCTCTACTTTGCTCTAAATTTTTGTGAAACACCTAAAGGGTTCATAAACTTTCTAAATGCTGTTGTGAATACTTTGAGGGGTCCAGTTTCTAAAATGGGGTATTTCATAGGGGTTTCTAATATATGGGCCCCTCAAAGCAACTTCAGAACTGAACTGGAACCTTAAATAATAAGTAAATGAGGCAATACTTCGCTTCTTACATTATACTGATAATGAGCCGTGCCCACCCCGAGATGACCCCAGTTTTGACCGTTTGTATAAACGGAGACCCCTATTAGACCGTTCCAGTGCCCGGTTTTCCCAAGCATTCACCCCCGAGAAGTGTTTTTCTATTGATGAGTCCCTGTTACATTTTAAAGGGAGGGTTCAATTCCGCGAGTACCTGCCGGGTAAGAGGGCAAGGTATGGCGTGAAGATGTATAAGCTGTGCGAGAGGGCATCAGGGTATACCTACAGGTTTAGGATATATGAAGGAAAGGCCACCCCCAAACCAGACTGCATCCTGGACTACAATAGGTACATGGGAGGGGTGGACTTGTCAGATCAAATCCTGAAGCCCTACAGCGCCATGCGGTGTGGTATAAGAAGCTGGCCGTGCACATCATATAGATGGCTTTGTACAATGCGTACGTGCTACGTCGATGTGCAGGCCAGACGGGAACTTTCCTGGAATTTCAAGAGGTGATTATCAAGAACCTAATCTTTAGGGACCAAGAAGGGGGGGCACCCAGTACTTCTGGAAGCGGGGCCACACACATCGTACCAGGGCAACACTTTCCAGGAGAAGTTCCCCAAACTGGCAAGAAGGGAAAAAGTCAAAAGAGGTGCAAAGTCTGCTATAAGAGGGCGATAATGGATGACACAATATATCAATGTGACACGTGTCCCGAATAACTAGAGCTCTGTATGAAAGCGTGTTTTAAAATTTATCATACATCCCTTGGTTTATAATTTACCCCAATTTTACTTACCCTGATGCACTCCGCACAGCTTATCCCCCCTCGTCTTTCCCCTCTGGGCCCTGCTGTGTGCCCAGGCAGCTGATAACAGCCACATGTAGGGTATTGCCATACCCGGGAGAACCCACATTACAGTTTATGGGGTGTAGGTCTCCGGTCAAAATGCTCACTACACCTCTAGATGAATGCCTTAAGGGTGTAGTTTTTAAAACGGGGTCACTTCTTGCGGGTTTCAACTGTACTGGTACCTCAGGTGCTTCTGCATACATGACTTCGCACTAGAAAATCCCCAGTAGGCCAAATGGTGGTCCTTTCCTTCTGAGCCCTCCCATGGGCCCAAACGACAGTTTATCACCACAAATGGGGTATTGCGGCCTTCAGAACAAATTGCGCAACAGAATGGGGTATTTTGTTTCTTGTGAAAATAAGAAATTTTCAGCCAAAACTACATATTATTTGAAAAAAATAATTTTGATTTCATTCCCAGCCCAATTCAAATTAGTTCTGTGAAAAAACTATGGGGTCAAAATAGTCACAACACCCATAAATGAATTCCTTGAGGGGTGTAGTTTCCAAAATGGGGTCATTTGTGATTGGTTTCTATTGCTTTGATAGCTCTGGGGCTCTGCAAATGCGACATGGCACCCGAAAACCAATCCAGCAAAATCTGGACTCCAAAGAACACACAGCGCTCCTTTCCTTCTGAGCCCTCCCATGGGCCCAAACGGCAGTTTATCACCACAAATGGGGTATTGCCGCACTCAGGACAAATTGGGCAACAAAATGGAGTATTTTATTTCTTGTGAAAATAAGAATTTTTGAGCTAAAATGACATATTATTGGAAAAAATATATATTTATTTAATTCCCAGCCCAATTCAAATAAGTTCTGTGAAGAAACTATGGGGTCTAAATGGTCACATTACCCATAAATGAATTCCTTGAGGGGTGTAGTTTCCAAAATGGGGTCACATCTGGTGGGTTTCCATTGCTTTGATACCTCTGGGGCTCTGCAAATGCGACATGGCAGCCGAAAACCAATCCAGCAAAATCTGGACTCCAAAAAACACACAGCGCTCCTTCCCTTCTGAGGCCTCCCATGGGCCCAAACGGCAGTTTATCGCCACAAATGGGGTATTTCTGCACTCAGGAGAAATTGTGCAACAAAATTGAGCATTTTGTTCCCTGTGAAAATAAGACATTTTGATAAAAAATTACATCTTATTGGAAAAAATGTCATTTTTTTAATGCCACAGCCCAATTGAAATAGGTGCTGTGAAAAAACTGTGTGCTCAAAATGCTAACAACAACCATAAATGAATTCCTTGAGGGGTATAGTTTCCAAAATGGGGTCACTTTTGGTGGGTTTCCATTGCTTTGATACCCCTGAGGCTCTGCAAATGCGGCATGGCACCCGAAAACCAATCCAGCAAAATCTGGACTCCAACAAACATATAGCGCTCCTTTCCTTCTGAGCCCTCCCATGGGCCCAAACGGCAGTTTATCACCACAAATGGGGTATTGCCACACTAAGGACAAATTGGGCAACCAAATGGGGTATTTTGTTCCCTGTGAAAATAAGAAATTTTGATCACAAATGACATTTTATTGGAAAAAATGAAATATTTTTCATTTCACAGCCCAATTCAAATACGTGCTGTGAAAAAACTGTGCTGTCAAAATGGTAACAACAACCATAAATGAATTCCTTGAGGGGTGTAGTTTCCAAAATGGGGTCACTATTGGGGGATTCCTACTGTTTTGGCACCTCAACACCTCTTCCAACCTGGCATGCTGCCTAAAATATATTCTAATAAAAAAGAGGACTCAAAATGCACTAGGTGCTTCTTTGCTTCTAGGGCTTGTGTTTTAGTCCACGAGCGCAGTAGGGCCACATGTGGGACATTTCTAAAAACTGCAGAATCTGGACAATACATATTTAGTAGTGTTTCTCTGGTAAAACCTTCTGTGTTACAGAAAAAAAAATGAATAAAATTGAAATTCCGCAAGAAAAATGAAATTTGCAAAGTTCACCTCCACTTTGCTTTAATTCCTGTGAAATGCCTGAAGGGTTAAAAAACTTTCTAAATGCTGTTTTGAATACTTTGAGGGGTCTAGTTTTTAAAATGGGGTGTTTTATGGGGGTTTCTAATACATAGGCCCCTCAAAGCCACTTCAGAACTGAACAGGTACCTTAAATAAAAGGCATTTGACATTTTCTTAAAAACATGAGAAATAGCTGTTTATGTTCTAAGCCTTGAAAAATAAAAGAATGTTCAAAAAACGATGCCAATCTAAAGTAGACATATGGGAAATGTGAACTAGTGACTATTGTGGGTGGTATAACCGTCTGTTTTACAAGCAGATGCATTTAAATTCTGAAAAATGCAATTTTTTCAAAATTTTCTCTCAATTTTGCAATTTTTCACCAATAAACACTGAATATATCGACCAAATTTTACCTTGAACATGAAGCCCAATGTGTCACGAGAAAACAATCTCAGAATCGCTTGGGTAGGTTTAAGCATTCCCACGTTATTACCACATAAATTGAAATATGTCAGATTTGAAAAATGGGCTCTGAGCCTTAAGGCCAAAACTAGGCTGCGTCCTTAAGGGGTTAAAATAGACACAAACTCACTAAATTCAGCTGCAGTTCCTAACTAGAGATGAGCGAACCGGGACAACCGAACCCGGTTTCGGTCCGAACTTCCGGAAAAGTTCGGTTCGCAGCGAATCCGAACTTCACCGGGTTCGGCCGAACCCGTTTTGACCGAACCCGGTCAAAAATATTATACAAATCGGCAGCCACTTGTCTCTATCAATCACTGATAGAGAAAAGAGGCTGCTGATTAAAAATTAAATAAAAAGCATTTCATACGTACCTGGTCGTTGTCTTGCGGATGAGTCCCTCTTCTTCCTCCAGTCCGACCTTCTTTTCTGACGCGGCAGCCTGTGATTGGCTGCAGAGGCCTCTGCAGCCTGTGATTGGCTGCAGAGGCCTCTGCAGCCCGTGATTGGCTGCAGAGGCCTCTGCAGCCCGTGATTGGCTGCAGCGCTCACATGGGCTGCATCGTCATCAAGGAATGTCGGGCCGGATGTCGCGAGGGACGCGTCACCAAGGCAACAGCCAGCAGACCGGACTGGAGGAAGCAGGGAGTTCCCGGTAAGTATGAACGTCTTTTTTTTTTTTACAGGTACTCTATATTGTGATCGGTAGTCACTGTCCAGGGTGCTGAAACAGTTACTGCCGATCAGTTAACTCTTTCAGCTCCCTGAAGAGTGACCATTTACTGACGTCGCCTAGCAACGCTGCCGTAATGACGGGTGCACACATGTAGCCACCCGTCATTACGGGGCCTCATGCACACGACTCTAAAAACACCCGTTATTAAGGGTCGTAATTACGACCCGAAATAGCGGGCCCATAGACTTCTGTTAGCCACGGGTACCTTCCCGTTTTCTCACGGGAAGGTGCCCGTGCCGTTAAAAAGATAGAACATGTTCTATTTTTTTATTTTATGGGTCGTGCTCGTAATTACGACTCGTAATTACGAGCACGGCCGGCCACAGGCAGCCGGCCGCTTTTACGAGCCGTGCTGTCATTATAAGGGTATGTTCACACGACAGCGTCCGTTACGGCTGAAATTACGTGGATGTTCACACGCACTAATTACGGATGTAATTCGGGATTTTTTGCCCCGAATTACGCCCGAAAATAGCGCCTCGATAGCGCTGACAAACATCTGCCCATTGAAAGCAATGGGCAGACGTTTGTCTGTTCACACGAGGCGTATATTTACGCGCCGCTGTCAAATGACGGCGCGTAAATAGACGCCCGCGTCAAAGAAGTGACCTGTCACTTCTTTGGCCGTAATTGGAGCCGTTATTCATTGATTCCAATGAATAGCAGCGCCAATTACGTCCGTAATGGACGCGGCGTTCAAGCGCCTGCACATGCCGTTACGGCTGAAATTACGGGGATGTTTTCAGGCGGAAACATCCCCGTAATTTCAGCCGTTACGGACGCTGTCGTGTGAACATACCCTAAATTTTATAGCAGCACGGCCCGTAAAATAGAAAAATAGAACATGTTCTATTTTTTTAACGGCACGGGCACCTTCCCGTGAGAAAACGGGAAGGTACCCAAGGGTAACAGAAGTCTATGAGCCCGTTATTGCGGGTCGTAATCACGACCCGCAATAACGGGTGTTTTTACGGTCGTGTGCATAATGGGAGCACGGCTTGGAAAAACGACCGGCTGCCTGTGGCCGGCCGTGCTCCTCTCCTGAAATACTCTGTGCTGCCTTAAACTCTGTGGACAGGTCAGGAGCCTGTTTCTTTTAAATGCTGCTAGGGAACCCGCTCGATCCACTATATAAGGCTGCGCTACAGTGCAGCATTTAAAAGAAACAGGATCCTGACCTGTCCACAGAGTTTAAGGCAGCACAGAGTATTTCAGGAGATGAGCGTGCAGATTCAGTGCTGCTGTGAACTCTGCTCTTACCATTACGTAGCTCTCAGTCTGTTACCTCTCCTCCACTACTGTCCTCAATAACACCTTCATGATTGGCAAGTCACCACGTAACGGTAAGAGCAGAGTTCACAGCAGCACAGAGTATTTCAGGAGATGAGCGTGCGGATCTTGTGCGGGGTGGTGACTTGCCAATCATGTGAAGGTGTTTTTGAGGACAGGAGTGGAGGAGAGGTAACAGACTGAGAGCTACGTAATGGTAAGAGCAGAGTTCACAGCAGCACAAAATATTTCAGGAGAGGAGCGTGCAGATTCTGTGCTGTTGTGAACTTTGCTCTTACCATTACGTAGCTCAGTCTGTTACCTCTCCTCCACTCCTGTCCTCAATAACACCTTCACATGATTGGCAAGTCACCACCCCGCACAAGATCCGCACGCTCATCTCCTGAAATACTCTGTGCTGCTGTGAACTCTGCTCTTACCATTACGTGGTGACTTGCCAATCATGTGAAGGTGTTATTGAGGACAGGAGTGGAGGAGAGGTACAACTGAGCTACGTAATGGTAAGAGCAGAGTTCACAGCAGCACTGAATCTGCACGCTCATCTCCTGAAATACTCTGTGCTGCCTTAAACTCTATGGACAGGTCAGGATCCTGTTTCTTTTAAATGCTGCACTATAGCGCAGCCTTATATAGTGGATCGAGCGGGTTCCCCAGCAGCATTTAAAAGAAACAGTGTGTGTGTTTGGGTATGTGTCTTTGTCTGTTTTTGTTTTTATATGTGTGTTTGTGTTTATGTGTGTTTGTGTATATATGGGTGTGTTTGTGTATGTGTTTGTGTATATATGTGTGTGTGTATATATGTGTGTATGTGTATATGTTTGTGTGTAGATGTTTGTGTGTGTGTTTTTGTATGTGTGTGTTTGTGTATATGTGTGTATATGGGTGTGTGTGTTTGTGTATATATATGGGTGTATTTGTATATATGTTTGTGTGTAGATGTTTGTGTGTGTGTGTCTGTTTTTGTATATGTGTGTGTTTATGTGTGTGTGTTTGTGTATATATGGGTGTGTTTGTTTATATGTGTGTATATGTGTTTATGTATATGTGTGTGTTTGTGTATGGTTGTTTGTGTGTGTGTGTGTGTATATATGTGTGTAGGTGAGTAGAAGTATTCTTATTGTTCACATTGATAACAGTTTTTTTATGTTGTTGCAGATTTTGATGTACCAATTGTACTACATCTTCGATTCGTTGGACTACTGCGTAGATCTACGTTTTTTCAAATTTTAATAAAATGGTTAACGAGGGCTTTGTTGGGGATTTCTTATTTCAATAAAAAAGAATTGTCTTTGTGTTTTTTTTTAAACTTTATTAGTGCCTAGATAGTGGCAGTTGGCTGATTGACAGCGTCCATTATTAAGGCGGTACTTAGTGTTAGCCGGTGCAGAGGCTAGCACTAACAACCCATTATTACCCCGGTACCCACCACCACCAGGGGTGCCGGGAAGAGCTTGGTACGATCCAGTACCCGACCATCTGTTGTGATGGTCGGGTACTGGGGCGGCCGTAGGCTGGTATTATGAGGCTGGGAAGGGACAAAAACAGTGGACCTTCCCACCCTTGTAATGCTAGGCTGCTGCTGCTGTGTTGTATCGGGCTGGTTATAGAAATGGGGGGGACCCCACGTCGTTTTTTTTTTTTGAATTTAACAAATTTAACAATAGACGTTGAGTCCCCCACATTTTTTATAACCAGCCATATACAAGGCCGCAGCAGTCTGGCATTACATGGGTGGGTTTTGTCCATTCCCAGGCTAATAACACTGTTGTATGTGGCTGGTTATGATAAATTGGGTGGAACCCCATGTATTTTTTAAAAAAAATTAAAAATTAATAAATAATTTTAAAAAAATGACGTGGGGGTCCCCCCCACTTTTATAACCAGCCAGATACAACACAGCAGCAGCAGCCTAGCATTACAAGGGTGGGAAGGTCCACTGTTTTTGGCCCTTCCCAGCCTCATGATACCAGCCTGCGGCCGCCCCAGAGCCCGACCATCGCAACAGATGGTCGGGTACTGGATCGTACCTGGCTCTTCCCGGCACCCCTGGTGGTGGTGGGTACCGGGGTAATAATGGTGGTTAGTGTTAGCCTCTGCACCGGCTAACACTAAGCCTCGCCTTAGTAATTGATGTTGTCACTCAGACAGCGGCCATTACTAAAGTGGTAGTAATAAAATTTGAAAAGACAAAGATATAGATAAAATATTTTATTGAAATAAAGCACCCCCAACACAACCCTCATTAACCATTTTATTGTAGAAAAAAAAAACGTCATCGAAGTAGTCCTCGAAACCGACGTAGTCCAAACACCAAACCTGTAAAAAAATAAATAAAATGAAATAAAACATGTCGTAGGCTTAGATTCAGTTTAATGTGTGATACTGACTGTTATACCATGTATAGAAGCCTGCCGCGAAGTTGACTTAGATACAGGGCGCCAGCAGACAGTATCATACATGGCCATACAGACATATATACAAACAAACATACATGCAAACATACATATATACAAACATACATACATGCAAACGATCATACATACATGCATACACACACACACACACACACACACACACATTAAACCATACATGCAAACATGCAAAGATACATACATACATATATACAAGCATGCACAAATATACATGCAAACATAAATACATGCAAACATAATTACATACATGCACATATATATAAACATACATGCAAACATACATGCAAAAATAAAAACATTCAAACATACATGACAACATACATATATACATACATACATGCAAACATACATACAAACATCTATACATACATGCCAACATACATGACAACATACATACATGACAACATACATACATACATGCAAATATACATTCATGCAAACATACATACATGCAAATATATACATGCAAATATATACATGCAAATATACATACAAACATGCACATATATACATACATGAAAACATACATACATGACGACATAATACATACATGCAAACATACATACATGCAAACATACATAAAATGCAAACATACATACATACATACATACATGCAAATATATACATGCAAATATACATGCACATATATACATACATGCCAACATACATACATACATGCAAACATACACACATGCAAACATGCAAATATATACATGCAAATATACATACAAACATACATGACAACATACATACATACATGACAACATACATACATGACAACATACATACATGCAAACATACATTCATGCAAACATACATTCATGCAAACATACATACATACAAACATACATTCATGCAAACATACATACATGCAAACATACATACATGCAAATATATACATGCAAATATACATACACACATGCACATATATACATACATGCCAACATACATGCAAACATACATGCACATATATACATACATACATGACAACATACAACATACATACATACATGCCAAAAATAATAATAATACGTTCATACTTACTTTCCTCCTGTCCGGCCTCCAGCGATGACGTTTCATCCATGTCGCCGCGGCAGCCTGTGATTGGCTGCAGAGGCGGTCACGTGGGATGAAGCGTCATCCTGACGTGCGTGACCGCCACTACAGCCTGTGATTGGCTGCAGCGGCGAAAGGGATGAAACATCATCCCTGGAGGCCGGACAGGAGGAAAGTAAGTACGAACGTATAATTTTTATTTTTTTATTACATTTAAATTGTATTTTCCGCGCGCCGAGCATGTACTGTCAAGGTTGCTGAAAGAGTTAGTGCAGCCCATTAACTCTATCAGCACCCGAGACAGTAGCATGCTCGGCGCACGTAAGTGACAGGTTCGGTCCGAACTAGTTCGGTCCGAATTGAACTTTTTTGTGAAATTCGGCGAACTAGCCGAACCAAACTTTTGAAAAGTTCGCTCATCTCTATTCCTAACCAAAGAATCAACACATCATCAATGAATCTTAGCCATAGCTCAATATGTGATGTGTATTTCTCCATCCCATCACTGAATACATATTCCTTTTCCCACCAGCCCAGGTATAGATTGGCATAGGTAGGGGCACATGGGCTTCCCATTGCTACTCCTCTGTGCTGGTGGAAGATCTTATTCTCAAAAAGGAAGAAATTATGCTCCAAGACATACCACAATAGTTTTATTACAAATTGATTGTGGGCATAGAATTGGGTTCCTCTATCCTGGAGGAAGTACTCCACTGCTCGACAGCCCAAAGTATGAGGGATGGAACTGTAGAGTGCCTCCACATCCAGACTAGCCATGAGAACATTTGGTTCGACTTTAATACCTTCAAGTTTTCTGAGCACCTCCATAGTGTCTCGTACATATGATGGAAGTGCCATAACAAAAGGTCTAAGTATCGTGTCAACGTATTCACTGGCATTTTGCAAAATACTCCAGATGCAATCTCTCAGATTGCTGTTTTGGTTACTATGGGCAGGTCGGATCGGTGTGCGTTACTCGCACGCTGTGACACACCGATAGGCTCTGTCTGATCTATTACGCCTCTCGTATAGGCGGGGCTAGCTGTATAAGTCTTGTGAGAGTCTCCGGCGCGCGTTAGACCAGGCATTAGTGTCTCATTGCGCTCCGGAGAATACACAAATTCAGCAGCATAATATGTGCTGTATGGTAGCTGCTCAAACTAGTACAAGCAATTAACAAAATCCCCGAGGACGCTCGCCTCTGGTTCAGAGGGTTGCAGAAACGCGTTGGGAGATTGCTGGAAAATTGCTTATCTGTGGCAAACAGACCACATTTATTTTTTCTAGTTCTCTGTTCATGTTTCAAGTGGTGCACATAGTATCGGTGCATGTGGAACATTCATATGAGGCGGAGCTATTTTGTATCGTTACGGCAAACGGACGAGTGGTGTGAATCACTACGCCTGTCGGGTGTTGTATCGACATTAAGGTGTACCAATCACTACCTTACTTTTACACCTGATCAGGGAACTGTGTCTCTGTTTTGCCAAACGCCTATTCACAGTATATTTTGGCATGAGTGCCCTATTTTAAATACTACACCAATAAAAATATTTAAAACGTTTATTTAGGCAGGATTTCATAAATAATATTGATTGTACCAACTACTTTATAGCAGATTATGTAACTAATGAGAAAAAAGTGTATTTTTTCCGGTTTCTGACCATTTTCCCCTAAATAAAACTATTTTATCAAACAAATATCAGATCCAATTTGGATAAACGTAAAAAACCTTAATTGTTCTCGAAATAAAATGAAAAATATATTTGGATAGAGTAAGAAAAAAAGAAATCAACTTTAGACCGCAGCATTCCAAAATATAAAATTTTGCTCTGGGCAGCAAGGCCCCAACATCATTGGTCACGAAAGTGTTAATTAAAAGACTTGCTAGGCTGCTCACATAAGTTTGGTTAGCAGACTACAGACCCCACTACCAGGGGTGAGAAAACACTGAATCACTGGAGATCAGCGTGGTAAACTTCTTTACTACAGAGGCTAGTGGTGCAATTAGGGCACATTCAGACGTGGCAGAATATTTTCGCTGCAAATATTTCTGGAGATTTGCAGGAAAATAACGCAACGAATCTGGAGCAACATTTTCATATTTGACATGTAATTCAGACATTGCGTATATCACAGTGGACTTGCCGCAGATTTCAGTTTTTGCATTGCAAAGGCTGAAATCCGCCGTGAAATTCCGCTGCTTCTCTGCAACAAAATGTGCATGCTGCGGAGTGCAAACTCTGCACCGCAATCTAAATTCTGCACAATTATTTTCCGCAAAGGTCTAAACTAAGTTTCCTAAAAATATATAGGAACCAATGTAAAAAACGTCTGCTGCAGATTTCAACACTAATTCCGCCACGTCTGAATGTGCCCTTACCGTATACAGAAAGGGACATAGGCAGACATGAAGCTGAGACTTTCTCCATGATAAAAATTTATTTTAGAGAGAAATTCAGTAGGTTGCCTGCCTTCCATACTGGTATTGTTGTATTTCAAATAGTGTATTTAGTTACATTGTTAGTAGATAGAAAAACATAAATAAATCTATCTAAATCAACCTAGAACTATGCAGTATTGATCCAGTAGATTCCAATTGTCTTTATGTTCGTCGACAATGCTTCTTGACTCCAAATATTGCAATTTGAAAAAATCATCCATCTCCAGCAATCTAGTACATAACGTATACGTATAAAAATAGTTCTCAAGAAAGGCACAATTACTGTGTGATTGCACCGTAAAATAAAACTGTTCTATGGTAAAAACGTTTTTCCTCAAGATGCAGTGTATGCCCCCTTGTTATTTTTACAGGACTGGGTATAAAAAGATCCTAAGACAGATTCCTATATTTGCCATTGATATATTTATACATTATAATTACGTCTTTTAGCTATCTTTTTAGCCATATTAAATCAATGTAAGACCTCTTGAACATGGCAGAGCTGTGAGCAGGAGGCTGTTCTGTACTATGGAACTCTTTGTGCTCCATCGACTCTTTGCGCTCCATCGGGTGCTGTTTGGTCCCTTGCTTCTAGAAGTGAATGTCTCCATAATATAAAATGCAATGGAACATGTCATCATTTTTACTGAACTCCAACTACTTTACCATGTCATTTTTAAGAAAAGTCTTCCCATTTAATTTGTCATCATGAAATGTGTTCTCATCACTAAGTGCATATTACATCTTCTCTGTTTTATGTAGTGTTTCTAGTTCATGTCGTTGCAACTGACATTTGTTTAATTCCGTAGTCCAGCCTAAAGGCCCCATGCACACGACCGTGTTCGGTCCGTGATATATGGTCTGCAAGTCGGCCGCATTTCCCGGATCGGACACACTGCAGGGACCCGGGCTCCTAGCATCATAGTTATGTACGATGCCAGGAGTCCCTGCCTCGCTGCGGGAAAATTGGCCCATACTGTAATCATGTTTTCAGCACGGAAGGCCTTAAGGTCGTTTGCATGGGGCGTTAAGAGTGGAAAAATATAGTTGAAAGTTTCAAAGCACCCTCTTTTTTTGGATCCATTCCAATTTGCAACAAAAATAAGTCATTTAAAAAAAAATGTAAACTTGGCCGTAAGACCCTTTTACACGGGCCAATTATCGGGCAAACGAGCATTCATATGAATGCTTGTTCCCGATCATTGCACTGTGTAAACACGTCAGCGATGAGCTGATGAACAAGTAAACGCTCGTTCATTGGCTGGTTGTATCGTTTATGCAGCATTAAATGAGCAAACGATTGCCGATCATCGAGCTGTCTTGTTGATTGGTGCCTACATTGGGCAGTGTAATAGGACCCTTAGGCTATCTAAACTTAGATCACTATAGAAACCTTTGTTTATCTAAGTTTGGCTTAATAGAACCATGGGGTCCGGGTTTTGTGGCTGTAATATGGATGATAAAATGCGCATGTATTACCCGTCTGAAACAGGCCTTGAGCAAACTTGCCTGTACTTACTTATACAGTGCCCACCAAAACTTCCGGAACACCCTCAAAACTTTTGAACGGCTCGAGGTAGAGGGTTGAAATTTGGTGGGATTTAACTCCTTGAAGACCAAGGTCATTTTGGCCTTCAGGACCAGACCCATTTTTTTAAATCTGACGTGTGTCACTTTATGTGGTAATAACTTGGGAATGCTTTTACCTATCCAGACATTTCTGAGATTGTTTTCTCGTGACTTATTGTACTTTATGATAGTGTAAAAATTTGGTCGATAAATTCAGTATTTATAAGTGAAAAACACCAAAATTTAGTGAAAAAATGCAAAAATTTGCATTTTTCTAAATTTAAATATATCTGCTTGTAAGACGGATAGTAATACCACACAAAATTGTTGATAATTTCTTAGGAAACTACACCCCTTGAAGAATCCATCTAGGGGTGTTGTGAGCATTTTGACCCCACAGGTGTTTCATAGATTTTATTAGAATTGGGCAGTGAAAATAAAAAAAAAAAACTTATTCTTCAATAAGACGTAGTTTTAGGTCAAACTTTTTTATTTTCTCAACAAATAAAGGAAAAAAAGAACCCCAAACACTTGTAAAGCAATTTCTCCCGAGTATGGCAATACTCCACACGTGGTCATAAACGGCTGTTTGGACACAGAATAGGGCTCAGAAGGAAAGAAGCGCCATTTGCTTTTGGAGTACAGATTTTGCTGGATTGGTTTCTGGTCGCAATGTCGTATTTGCAAAGTCCTGTGGGACCAAAACAGTAGATCCCCCCCAGAAGTGATCCCATTTTGGAAACAACACCCCTCAAGGTATTCACCTAGAGGTGTAGTGAGCATGTTAACCCCGAAGGTATTTTGCAGAAATTAGTGCACACTTGATGTTGCAGAGTGAAAATGGGATTTTTTCCATAGATATGCCAATATCTGGTTCCCAACTTGTGCCACCATAACAAGACAGCTCTCTAATTATTATGCTGTGTTTCCCTGTTTTAGAAACACCCTACATGTGGCCCTAATCTTTTGAATGGACATTCAACCAGGCTCAGGAGTGAAAGAATACCATGCGAAATTGAGGCCTAATTTGGCGACTTACACAGTATTGGTTCACAATTGCAGAGGCTGATGTGAAATAATAAAAGAAACACCTGAGAATTGACCCCATTTTGGAAACTACACCCCTCAAGGCATTTATTAAGGGGTGTAGTGAGCATTTTCACCCCACAGGTCTTTTCCATAAATTATTGCGCTGTAGAAGGTGCAAAGTAAAAATTATAAATTTTCCCTAGATATGCCAATTCAGTGGCAAATATGTCGCGCCCAGCTTGTGCCACTGGACAAACACACATCAAAAATTGTTAAAAGGGTTCTCCCGGGTATGGTGATGCCATATACAGTGAAGGAAATAAGTATTTGATCCCTTGCTGATTTTGTAAGTTTTCCCACTGTCAAAGACATGAACAGTCTAGAATTTTTAGGCTAGGTTAATTTTACCAGTGAGAGATAGATTATATAAAAAAAAAAAAAGAAAATCACATAGTCAAAATTATATATACTTATTTGCATTGTGCACAGAGAAATAAGTATTTGATCCCTTTGGCAAACAAGACTTAATACTTGGTGGCAAAACCCTTGTTGGCAAGCACAGCAGTCAGACGTTTTTTGTAGTTGATAATGAGGTTTGCACACATGTTAGATGGAATTTTGGCCCACTCCTCTTTGCAGATCATCTGTAAATCATTAAGATTTCGAGGCTGTCGCTTGGCAACTCGGATCTTCAGCTCCCTCCATAAGTTTTCGATGGGATTAAGGTCTGGGGACTGGCTAGGCCACTCCATGACCTTAATGTGCTTCTTTTTGAGCCACTCTTTTGTTGCCTTGGCAGTATGTTTCGGGTCATTATCGTGCTGGAAGACCCAGCCACGAGCCATTTTTAATGACCTGGTGGAGGGAAGGAGGTTGTCACTTAGGATTTGACGGTACATGGCTCCATCCATTCTCCCAGTGATGCGGTGAAGTAGTTCTGTGCCCTTAGCAGAGAAACACCCCTAAAACACAATGTTTCCACCTCCATGCTTGACAGTGGGGACGGTGTTCTTTGGGTCATAGGCAGCATTTCTCTTCCTCCAAACACGGCGAGTTGAGTTAATGCCAAAGAGCTCAATTTTAGTCTCATCTGACCACAGCACCTTCTCCTAATCACTCTCAGAATCATCCAGATGTTCATTTGCAAACTTCAGACGGGCCTGTACATGTGCCTTCTTGAGCAGGGGGACCTTGCGGGCACTGCAGGATTTTAATCCATTACGGCGTAATGTGTTACCAATGGTTTTCTTGGTGACTGTGGTCCCAGCTGCCTTGAGATCATTAACAAGTTCCCTCCGTGTAGTTTTCAGCTGAGCTCTCACCTTCCTTGGGATCAAGGATACCCCACGAGGTGAGATTTTGCATGGAGCCCCAGATCGATGTCGATTGACAGTCATTTTGTATGTCTTCCATTTTCTTACTATTGCACCAACACTTCTCTCCTTCTCACCCAGCGTCTTACTTATGGTGTTGTAGCCCATTCCAGCCTTGTGCAGGTCTATGATCTTGTCCCTGACATCCTTAGAAAGCTCTTTGGTCTTGCCCATGTTGTAGAGGTTAGAGTCAGACTGATTAATTGAGTCTGTGGACAGGAGTCTTTTATACAGGTGACCATTTAAGACAGCTGTCTTTAATGCAGGCACCAAGTTGATTTGGAGCGTGTAACTGGTCTGGAGGAGGCTGAACTCTTAATGGTTGGTAGGGGATCAAATACTTATTTCTCTGTGCACAATGCAAATAAATAAATATAATTTTGACTATGCGATTTTCTTTTTTTTTTTTTTTATATAATCTATCTCTCACTGGTAAAATGAACCTAGCCTAAAAATTCTAGACTGTTCATGTCTTTGACAGTGGGCAAACTTACAAAATTAGCAAGGGATCAAATACTTATTTCCTTCACTGTATGTGGAAGTAAACTGCTGTTTGGGCATGCTGTAGGGTTCAGAATGGAGGGAACGCCATTTGGCTTTTGGAGCGTGGATTTTGCTTGGTAGTAGTTTTGTTTGGAGTATTACTGGTGTTTCCGTTTATAATGTGGGGCATATGTGAGCTGGGCAGAACATATCAGGGGCATAGTTAGGTGGTATAATAATAAGGTAAAAAAAATAATAAAATAATCCATAGATGTGTGTTACGCTGTGACACAATCCTTTCTGCACAGGCCGGTGTTGCACCGATAAATGTCCTTCCTTATCCCCCTTTTGGTCCACACTCCACACTTTTGCATTTTGGGGAATTTTGCTGGGAAGTGTTGTCCTGGTATAATATAAGCACCCTCGCTTTCAGCGGATATGTTTGGACCCTCCCCTTCCTGGTTCCTTAATTTTAGTGCCTTGGTAATTTGCCTCTTGAAACAGAAGAAATGTTCCCCTCGGGCTGCACAACTGGATATTTTTCTTTCCTGACTTATTTGCCTTAATTTATTTAATTTTTTCATAGACGTAGTGGTATGAGGCATGTTTTTTAGTAATTTTCATTTTTGTGCATTTCTATTGTCATATCACAAAATGCATTTGACCGAAACGGAAAGGATCACTTTATTGATGATGAGAGCGTATGGCAAAAAAAATAAAATAAGATCCTATTGAGAAGTAGCGGCTTTATTCAATGCCACTTATCCTATCCGTGATCCAATTTCATTGCCAACTGTTCAAACAACTGTTCATCGTTTCGAAATAATCGGTTTAATTAAAGATGCACCAAGATCTGGAAGACCCAAACATGCTGGTAATGATGAAAAAGCTTTAGATGTTCTGCTTATTGTACACGATAATCCTCATACATCGGTCTGGAGCGGAGCACAACAAAATGTTATCAGCGCCACATCAGTCGAATTTTGAAGAGGCATCATTATCATCCTTATAAAATATGTCTAGTTCAGGAGCTATCCGAAGATGATTTTGACAAAAGAGTGGAATTTTGCGATACAATGATGACACACGATTTGATGATAATCATCAGATTTTCAACCGGACCTGTTTTTTGGATGATGCTACGCTTGAACTAAACGGTTCTGTAACTCGACAGAACCTGAGGTATTGGGCAGATGAAAATCCACATTGGATGAGAGACAGTCATACCCAGTATCCTCAGAAGGTTAACGTTTGGACCGGAATATTGCTCAATCATACTGTAGGACTGTTTTTCATTGAAGGAAACATAAATGCAGAAAATTACTGCAATTTTCTAAGAAACCAAGTGATACCAGCTATTCAAAATATTGCTGGAGAAGCTTTCCGCAATGTTTGGTATCAGCGGAATGGAGCTCCGGCTAATTTTTCTCTGCGAGCTCGAAATCTTCTGAACGATAATTTGCCTGATCAATGGATTGGTAGAAGAGGCCCGATAGAATGGCCACCGAGATCGCCAGATCTGACCCCATTAGACTTTTTTATACTAGGGGTATTTAAAAAGTAAAGTCTATGAGACTAGGATCGCAAATATTAGACGAGCTGCGGGAAAGAATAGTGAACATTTTCAATTCAATCACACCAGATGTTATAAATAACGTTATCAGCATGTTTTACATTCGCTTAGGACACTATCAAGTTGTGGAAGGACATCAGTTTGAACATTTGATTTAACACAGTAATTGTTATGTTTGTACTAGTACACATGATACTTGTCCTCGGTCTTGTTTTGGTTGGCCGGACAACACACACACACACACAGACACACACACACACACACACACACACAGAGCGCAGAGACGGTTTGGAGTTGTTAAATACCGGGGAAGTGACGAACCCCGGGGTCCTTATCTCGGGCTGTGTACACACACACACAAAAGTGAGAGGCAAGGGGACTCACATTAATCTAGCACCCCGATGAGATGTAAATCCGACCGTGCGACCTTCGCGTGGTACATTTTGGGTCATCATCAATCAAGTGATCCTTTCCATTTCGGTCAATTGCATTTTGTGATATGACAATAGAAATGTACAAAAATGAAAATTACTCTAAGAATTAGCGCTCTCTGAAATTCACAACCGACTACCGAAATGTGTACACATGAAATCATGGTACAATCGTAGACAAGGTCCATTTGTATCGCTGAGGCCGATTGTAATTATACATTATTTAAAGTCACCTTGATGTGACATTCCCAAGCTCACACGCACACGCACACGCGCCCACACACATTTAGGATTTTACCCGTGCGGTACATTTTGGGTAATGCTAACACCGGCGGTAGCCGATAATGAAGATGATAACTTTAACGTTAAATATCTCAGCGAAAAAAAATCCTATCTCAAAATCGTTTACAGCATCATTTTTTGTATTGAAAAGAGTATTCAAATGAACCCCCACTCGACCCCCTGTGCAATTTAAGATATTCACAATATTAATGCAAAATACTAACCAAATCTGCAATGTGTGAATAAGGCCTTAAGGTAGTTTTACACAACCAGATTTTCTGGCTGGTAACAAGCATCAGTCGGCAATATAGCACATCGATTAGTGCTTCTTTAGCTCCATTTAGGCCCCATGCACACGGCCGTAAATCGCCCGTAATTACGGACCGTAATTACGGTCCGTAATTACGGGCACATTCATTTCTATGGCCGACGGACACCTTCCCGTATGTCTACGGGAGGGTGTCCGTGCCGTAGAAACATGTCCTAATTTTTCATTTTGCGGTCGTGTACATGAAGCCTTACATGGAGCTGTGGTTGGAGTGTATGGAGATCGTTAATACGATCGTTCTTCCCCATAGATTTACATCTTGTCCGCAGCACATCCCCTGTTAACACGGGGAGATGTTTTTCCTACAAGAGAAACATTTTTTTTGCCCGCATGAAAGGAATGATGAGTCGATGAACAAGCTTTTGCTCTTTCGGTGGCTGATCGCTACCCTGTAAACACAGGGCAATGATCGTAATGAGCGTTCATTCAGCCAATCATTCGCCCATTTTTATTGTAATATATGTATATGTTGATTGATCTTAGATTTGATCAGTTTTAAGCCAGGATCACACACAGTTTTGATGCAGTTTTTGTGGCAGTTTTTGGATCAGTTATGAGCCAAATACAGAAGTGGACACAAAAGAAAGGAGAGGCATCAGTCTTTTCTTTATATCTTTCCTTCCTTTTGGATTCACTTTTGGCTTTGGCTCAAACAAATGGAGTCAAAACTGCCACAAAAACCACATCAAAACTGTGTGTGTGATCCTGGCCTTAGGCCTCCTTCACACACATAATTTTTCGGACATTTTTCATTTTGTGCCATTTTGTACTACAAAATTGCCTCAAAAACGCCACAAACCAAAACGCAGTTGTGTGTAGCGCATTTAATATTTTACTATAGACTTTAATGCATCATCTGGCGGAGCTTAAAACTGCATGAAAAAATGCAGCAAATAAAGACATTAAAAAGCGGCACTAAAAACGCACAAAAACGTAGCATAAGGGCTTATTCAGATGAACGTGGTGAAGCTCGGATGTAAAAAATGGCAGTTTTTCACGTCCGTGTTGCCCCCGTGCGGCTCCCGTTTTCACGGATCCCCATAGACCTGAGTCTATGGAGGGATCCGTAAAAATGGAAGAAAATAGGACATGTTCTATTTTTCAACAGACCCTTCACACGGCCCGTTCAAACAACGGCTGTGTGAACGGCCCCATTGAAATACATGTGTCCGTGGGGCAGCCGTTGTTTTAATGTCTGTCACACGGACGTATTCAACGTTCGTGTGAATAAGCCCTAACGCTGTGTGTGAATCCAGCCTTAGGGTTGAATTGTGTCTCAGAGTTACACAGGATCCGAGCCGTCAGTCCAGCTCACTGACGGATTCGGCTTACAGCGGTGTTTTGAAGCTTTTATGTAAAATGGATACATAGAAGCTGCAGCTCTGAAACAAAGCAACATTTTTAAGAAATGTATATTATAAAAGTGCTTATAATCAACATATACTTACATTATAGTAAAAAAATTATAGGTTTCCATAGCCTTTAAGTCTACCTATCTACTTTATTTCTTAGATTTATTATTTTCATTATATGTTTAAAGTTTATTCAGTTTCCCTGACTATCTGTGTGACTGTCATGTTTCACTGTTTATATGTTCTTATGGTCTTATATTCGTATCTGATTGTCTGTCCTCTTTTAACTTTATCTGTTTGTATGAACTGTTTTCCAGTCTGTCTGTAATGTTTTTGTTGTCTGTGTTTATGCCTGGAAGAAATACTACTAACAAGGCTCTGCATATAACTAAAGCAAAGTAATACTAATGATGTAGATCACATTGAGGCATGTGGAACTAGAGTCACTTGCCTAGGATCCAGAGTATAAAGAATTAATTGTTCTATTCCCAGTCCCATGTTGTCTAAAACAATCTCTACCCCCTCAAAAGTCACCCGTTAATTTAAGTCTTAAGGCAACCTTATTAGTCACATTATAAACAATTATCTTCAGAAATTTCTGAGGTACTATATGTCTGCTTAGTTTCTGCGAAAGATGGTCGCCATTATGGCTCAGAACAAGGGCCGGCCTTAGGATAGATGGCTCCCCGTGCAAAATTATCTTTTGGCGCCCCATCATAAAAAAAAATGTCCCATAAAAAAGTATAATGCCCCCCACAGTATAATGCCCTATATAGTGCCCCCACACAGTATAATGCCCCTTTATTGCCCCCCATACAGTATAATACATTTAGTAAAATAATATATTATAACCTCTTCAAGGACACAGTATTTTGTCCTCTAATTATACCCATGCAGTAATATGCCCCCTAAGTGCCACACACAGTATATTGCCCTTGTAGTACCCCTACACAGTGTGATGTCCGCTTAGTGGCCCCCACACAGTATAATGTCCCCATCCCCTGGCTGCCACACACAACCCCCCCTTGTAGATAGTGCCCCTTGTAGACAGTGCCATAATCCCCCACCTCCTCCTTGTAGATCGTGCCATACAGCCCCCCACATCCTCCTTGTAGATAGTGCCCCCAAACCCCCAAAAAAATTGTACTCACCTAGGCCCCATTCCGACGACGAACTGAGCTGCTCCACGATGGGATCCTTGCGTAGGCCAGCGTGATCCTGTAGCCTAGAACAGAGTTTCCGGACCTTTTCGGAATTGAGGCACCACTGGAAAAATACCATTTCCTTAGGGCACCCCTACCAAAAATTATTTTGAGAAAGACAGAAAATGGCTAAAAACAAGTACTACACTCAAAAATATCTGCCTCAAAATGCCTTCAGCCCCACTCAGCCTCCCTTGTAGGTAGTGCCACACAGCCCCCTTGTATGTAGTACCACAAAGCCCCCTTGTAGGTAGTGCCACACAGTCCCCTTGTAGGTAGTGCCATACATCCCCCTTGTAGATAGTGCCACACAGCCTCCATGTAGGTAGTGTCAAACAGCCCTCATGTAGGTAGTGCCACACAGCCCACAGCCCCCTTGTAGATAGCACCCCCCAGTGGCGCAACTACCACGGTAGCAGCCGTAGCAGCTGCTACTGGGCCCGCAGCTTGAGGAGGCCCGTGCCGCCAGCTGACACGCCCCTCCCCATATGCCCGGTGGCGCCGCTAGCAGCCGTTATGCCTGCTACAGCAGCAGCGCCGCTACTACGGTGCCCGCGCCGCCGAACCTCCAACAAGTAAGGGCTGGGCGACACAGGCCCTCTCATGCCCGTAGGCGTCGATAGCACCGGAGGGGGCCCCGGTGCTAGCAACAGCCAAATACATGCATTAGCGCTGAATGGCCCAACCATTGACGCCAGTTAGCGCCTTTCAACGATGCTGGCGGCGCGATTACGTCATCTGCCCCACCAATCAACAACATTGAACGACGCGTTGTTCAGCTCCAGCAGACCTGCTCAGAAGAGAGCAGACCTGCTCAGAAGAGAGCAGGTCTGCATTGCCATCGGACAGCGCGGGAACGGGATCATGTGAGTATGTAAAGTTTTTTGTTCTTTTTCTAATAAAATTGTGAGTGGCATTATCTATAATGGGGGCTCTATCTACAGAAGGGGTCGTCTATATGTGGGCTACTATATAGGGGGGGTCTATATGTGCGGCACTATCTACAGGGGGTCTATATGTGGGGATGTGGGCCACTATATACAGGGGGGGTCTATATGTGGGGATGTGGGCCACTATCTACAGGGGGGGTCTATATGTAGGGATGTGGGCCACTATAAACAGGGGGGGTCTATATGTGGGGATGTGGGCCACTATATACAGGGGGGTCTATATGTGGGCCACTATATACAGGGGTGGTCTTTATGTGGGCCACTATATACAGGGGGGTCTATTTGTGGGGATGTGGGCCACTATCTACAGGAGGGACGATATGTGGGGAACTATCTACAGGGGTGTCTATATGTGGGGCACTATATACAGGGGAGCTATATGTGAGACACTATAAAGGGGTGGACTATATGTAGAGCACTATCTATAGGGGACCTATTTTTAGGGCAGTTTCTATAGGGGTGGGCTATATGTGGGACACTATATACAGGGATGGGTTACCTGTGGGGCAGTAGCCACAGGGTGGCTATATGTAGGGCACTGCCTACAGTGGTGGGTTATATGTGGGACACTATATACAGGGGGAGCTATATGTGAGACACTATCTACAGAGGTGGGCTATACGTGGAGCACTATCTATAGGGGAAGGTATATGTAGGGCAGCACGGTGGCTCAGTGGTTAGCACTATTTCCTTGCAGCTCTGGAGTCCATATGTGGGCACTATCTACAGAGGGTTGTATGTGGGACACTATTTACAGGGGCTTCTTTGTAGGGCACTATCTACAGAGGCTCTATGGGGGTCACTATCTACAGTGGGCTATCGGGCACTATCGACAGGGGGCATGGTGTGTGTGTGTGTGTGTGTCTGTGTGTGTGTGACCCAGTGTATGGTACTATGATAATCAGGGACACAGTGTATGGCACTATTATAGTTAGAGGTGCAATGTATGGTGCGTTATATTTACAGGTGTTGATAATTTTATCTTTGTTTATAGGTGCAGAAATGTTTTAAAAGTGAGAAGCTGAAGACATCTGAGCGGGAAACTGCAGAAAAGGGTCATGGTCGGTATAAATCTATCATAGAGGTCTGGACCGAAGGGAGAAGAAAATAACTAGAATCTGAGACGTCACCGGTGAGTCACTTAATGTAAATGTTTATTATGCCTCTAATCTGAACTGTAGTTACTGTGTGATCTGCAGTTAGATGATGGGTGGTAGGATTTTTTTTTTTGTGAAACAGCATCTCCCAGCATATCCTCACCATTGTTCGGGCCATGCTGGGAGCTCTAGTTTTACGCCGTACAAAGCTATATGGCAGGGGTTGCACTAAATTGACCTGTGTTTGTTCTGGTGTTGTATATATGTACTAAGCTTGGTTCTGATGCTGTATGTAAGTACTGAGCTTTGTTCTGGTGCTGTATATACGTATGAGATTGGTTTTGGTGCTATATATGTAGTGAGCTTTGTTCTGGTGTTGTATATGTGTAATGAGCTTGGTTCTGGTGCTGTATACACTACCGTTCAAAAGTTTAGGGTCACTTAGAAATTTCCTTCTTTTTGAAAGAAAAGCACAGTTTTTTTCAATGAAGATAACATTAAATTAATCAGAAATACACTCTATACATTGTTAATGTGCTAAATGACTATTCTAGCTGCAAACATCTGGTTTTTAATGCAATATCTACATAGGTGTATAGAGGCCCATTTCCAGCAACCATCACTCCAGTGTTCTAATGGTACATTGTGTTTGCTAACTGTGTTAGAAGGCTAATGGATGATTAGAAAACACTTGAAAACCCTTGTGCAATTATGTTAGCACCGCTGTAAACAGTTTTGCTGTTTAGAGGAGCTATAAAACTGACCTTCCTTTGAGCTAGTTGAGAATCTGGAGCATTACATTTGTGGTTTTGATTAAACTCTCAAAATGGCTAGAAAAAGAGAGCTTTCATGTGAAACTCGACAGTCTATTCTTGTTCTTAGAAATTAAGGCTATTCCATGCGAGGAATTGCCAAGAAACTGAAGATTTATGGGAGGCCCCGCTGCACAACTGAGCAACAAAACAAGCACATTAGAGTCTCTAGTTTGAGAAATAGATGCCTCACAGGTCCTCAACTGGCAGCTTCATTAAATAGTACCCGCAAAACGCCAGTGTCAACGTCTGCAGTGAAGAGGCGACTTCGGGATGCTGGCCTCCAGGACAGAGTGGCAAAGAAAAATCCATATCTGAGACTGGCTAATAAAAGGAAAAGATTAATATGGGCAAAATCACACAGACATTGGACAGAGGAAGATTGGAAAAAAGTGTTATGGACAGACGAATCGAAGTTTGAGGTGTTTGGATCATACAGAAGAACATTTGTGAGACGCAGAACAACTGAAAAGATGCTGGAAGAGTGCCTGACGCCATCTGTCAAGCATGGTGGAGGTAATGTGATGGTCTGGGGTTCCTTTGGTGCTGGTAAAGTGGGAAATTTGTACAAGGTAAAAGGGATTTTGAATAAGGAAGGCTATCACTCCATTTTGCAACGCCATGCCATACCCTGTGGACAGCGCTTGATTGGAGCCAGTTTCATCCTACAACAGGACAATGACCCAAAGCACACCTCCAAATGATGCAAGAACTATTTAGGGAAGAAGCAGGCAGCTGGTATTCTATCTGTAATGGAGTGGCCAGCGCAGTCACCATATCTCAACCCCATAGAGCTGTTGTGGGAGCAGCTTGACCGTATGGTACGCAAAAAGTGCCCATCAAGCCAATCCAACTTGTGGGAGGGCCTTCTGGAAGCATGGGGTGAAATTTCTCCCGATTACCTCAGCAAATTAAGAGGCTGTAGAATGCCAAAGGTCTGCAATGCTGTAATTGCTTCAAATGGGGCATTCTTTGACGAAATCAAAGTTTGAAGGAGAAAATTATTATTTCAAATAAAAATCATTATTTCTAACCTTGTCAATGTCTTGACTATATTTTCTAGTCATTTTGCAACTCATTTGATAAATATAAGTGTGAGTTTTCATGGAAAACACAAAATTGTCTGGGTGACCCCAAACTTTTGAACGGTAGTGTATATCCACAGGAACTTTTCCCAAATAAATGCTCACTGCCCTTACAGTCACTATACCCAAACCAGGGAAATCAATGGAATCTACTAGTAACTACCGCCCCATCTCCCTTCTGAATGGAGATGTAAAAATCTATGCTAAACTATTGGCTAGTAGGTTAATGACAATTATCCCCTGATTAGTACACCGCAACCAAATAGGTTTCATATTAGGTAGAAGGCCCCAGACAATACAAGACGTTTACTCTCCCTACTTCAAATTGTTGAGAAGTCCTTTCTCCCATCCACCTTTCTATCACTTGATGCCGAAAAAGTGTTTGATAGGGTTAATTGGGCTTATGCCTTTTTGGTCCTTTCCAAATTCGGGTTTGTGGGATCTATCTATAAATCCATTCATGGGCTCTACTCAAATCCGGCAGCTAGGGTATTTGTGAACGGAGCCCTCTTGGACCAATTTACTCTGAGTAATGCTACCCGTCAAGGATGTTCTCTCTCACCAATTTTCTTCGTCCTTTCCATTGAACCCCTTGCAGAGCTAATACGCACTGATCCACGTGTCTCGGGTATACAGGTAGGGGAGTTCACCCATACGGTGGCGCTGTTTGCAGATGATGTGATAGTGATCAGTACTGACCTTATAAGTTCCCTGGCCGCAACATTCGATATACTGGACAGCTATAGCCGAGTTTCCTTTTATAGATTAAACAAAGATAGATCCCAAATTCTTCCTATCCATGTCCCCCCTAATCCCCTACAAATGCTAAAACAACAATACTAGTTAGATTGGCAAAGTGGGGAACTCTCCTACCTGGGTGTTTAGTTGACGTTTCCGTCCTCCAAAACATATAATACAAAGTTCCCTCTGGTTCTCGAAACTTTACGTAAAGATATCCTTCACTTCTCCAAATATATAATATCCTGGTTTGGTAAGGTAGCTACGTACAAAATGCTGTTTCTCCCAAAACTGCTTTACCTTTTTAGAACACTACCGTTCCATTTACCGAACCCTTTCTTCACTGCTGCCCATAGAATGCTTATGAACTTTGTTTGGAACAACAAGCATCCTCGCATATCTGCATCCATTCTTACCAAACATAAACGGGTAGGAGGAATCGGAGTACCCTATATCCGTGACTATTATAAAGCCTGTTTTAGATCAATTAATACATTGGTGGCACTATAACACAGACAAACACTGGGTAGATATTGAATCAAATCTGAGTAGGACTACAACTCAGAAAAACAACTTTATCAATACTCTATGTTATCTTACCAATCCCCACACATACATGTCCTCTATCTCTACCTCCTGTTCAGTATGATCTCAACTTATCTCCTCCATTAAACCCACCTGCATAATACCCCCACAACAATTACCTATTTCAGTTTTGGAGGATCATATCCCCAATATTGACTTATCTACCTGGAAAGCTAGGGGAATACTCTCCTTTCATGACCTATATGATCACAGTGGCTCTCAATCAACATCTCACTGCATAATTCCAAATTCCCCACCAAGATTTCTACAAATTCCTAGAAATCCGACATTTACTACAAACCACGCAAATAACATCCAATTGTACCACCAAAAAATCTTACGTCATCTCTCTGCCACATCTCCAAAACGTAAAGATGTTTCCTTTTATTATGCAATGTTCGAAGGAAAAAAATAGTTTGTTAAAATAACCCCTTTGATTAAATGGGAAAAGAGTTGAATTTGACCTTTTCTGATAAGCAGTGGGAAACATTTTCATATATCTGTAAGATTTTCCGGTGCACCTCATTTCAAGAAGCAGTTTCTAAATCTAGCCTAAGATGGTACTTCTCCCCTTCTAGATTGCATCTGATGCTCCAGAATACCTCCCCATACTGTTGCATATTTTATTGGAATGCCCGAGAAGATCCAACCCCTCTGGAAAGCCACTTACCTTGTCATCCATACTCTTACTGGATTCACTATCTCTCTGACTCCTGACATGGCGTTATTATTTATCATTTTGAATAATTTTCCAAACAACTTTGTCACTATTGTTGCTCATATTCTTATGGCTACAAAACTGGTAGTGACAAGACATTGGAAACAAGAGGCCCAACTTCATGTACAAGAGGTACAAACCTTGCTTAATAACACTTGTATGTACGAGAAAATGTTGGCAAACCAGAAATTGCAATTCCCCAAATTCCAAAATAAATGGAGTACCTGGATTCAAAGCTCTTATTTCAAAGAATGACCTATTGGCTCATTTCACTATCAACTTGACAAGCTTCTCTTGCCCTTGGGTAGGGTGCTGTGGATCATCTCTTGTGAGGGTCTCTATTTCTTGTTTCACCCTCATCTTTATTTTCTGTAATTCCTGTTAACATATCTGGAATGTATTTGAAATGTGTTTGGAATATATATCCTATGTATATCCTATATGTAACTAATGTATATTTACTGGTGTTCGTGTTTCTCATGTATGCTATATGGGCACAATTGCTCTATGTTGTTATTTGTTATTTTCATAGTTTCTATATATGCTATGTGATTGTTATGATTGGAAAATCTTAAATAAAAAAATATTGATTAAAAAAAAGGCCAAACACAATATTTATTGTCTATATACTTAAATATAATTAATTAAACTAATATTAAATATATGATGCAATCTCTTTAAAAGCTTGACAGATTTGTTGTTCAGGAGTTAGCTAGGTGACAGCTCAAGTGGAAGCTAAAAAAGTGGACAATTGTCACCCAGCTTTCAGAGAATCAGATATAACAATATTTATCTGGGAGCTCTATCCACTATTTCTATAGACACTATCTAAGCACTATTTAGTACTGTTAAGCTTTGTCCACACAACATGCGATAACACCATATTTCAGAAAAAACACCCATGCCATTGCCCGAGTATGTTGTGAATTCCATTACAGATTTGCTGCAGATTTTTGTGAATGTGGCCTTACTTGAGAATCATTGCTATCTGGATACTACATTGCAATGTTATTTTCATACTGCATAGCAATTTTATTTGGGCACTGTATGGCACTGGCAGCATTATTTGGCCAGTACTGCTGATCTTCCATGAGAGAATCATTTCAGAGAAGGGAAAAATAACTGCATGTATTTTACTCAAAGGACAAACATTCTTTGTGATATTGAAGCATAATGCTGGATTGTCCACCTAATTGGAAATATACCTATGTATCAATGCCCACATTTTTTATGACCAGACTGAATTGTTTCTTCTGTTAATTTTAGTGGCTTGGTTTTCAGCAAGATCCCTTCTTCCGAATGAAACAGCCAGCAAAAAAAACAAACAACTCATGTGATTTGAAACCATAGAAAGAACAGAAGAAAAAAAAGCGTACTAAGTAAAAACCTGAAAGACAGAATGTACCAGTGAATTATTTGAAGTCTAGTGCTGGAAAACCCCTTTAATCTTGGTGTCCTCGATGTTCGTCCAAAGGTAACATGGAAAGTATATATTATTATTATGTTTTTTACTGATGTTAAATGATATGTTCTTCCCCTTTCACATCCATAAATTCACAATTCTTCTGGTGCAGTGCTTTATAGGAGCTCAGTTGACAGTTAGGCTGGGTTCATATAAAGTGTTTTAAGTGAAAACATGCGATAGACAAAATGTTGTAAATCAATTAAAACAACAGGAATTTCTATTCACTCAAGGCATATTTTCAAAACCACTTGAATGTGTCCGGGTGGAAGGGGTATCTCCACATTTTATGCTATATTTGTTATTTCAGCTGTAAATTTTCCATATATAATGATTTAAGAAGCTACATATTTTAATTTCCCAAGAAGTTTAAAATTTGGATCTCCATAAGGACGCCCCAAATATCTATCGATACTGCTTTTTTAGAAGCAGGCTACCTTGCTATGAGGCATATGGTCCTGGCTGGTCTAGATGGTTTATCCCCTAGGCAATGTTTTAGTGGGTACTTTCAGGATAAACTATATGGATAAAAATATGGAACACTTGGCCACCACACCTACTGTAAATGAGCTTGTTGGACATCCCATTTCAAAACCATGTGCGCTAAAATAAGGTTGACCTCCCCTTTTGCGGCTATAAAAGCCTCCTCTCTTCTGGGAAAGCTCTCCACGAATTTGGAGTTTGTCTGTGGGAATTTGTGCCCATTCTGCCAAAAGAGTATTTGTGAGGTCAGACACTGATGTTGGGCGAGAAAGTCTGGCTTGCAATCGGCATTTCAATTCATCCTAAATTTGTTTGATCTGGTTGAAGTCAGGACACTCCAGTTTCTCCACACCAAACTCATCACACCATGTCTTTATGGACTTTGTTTTGTGCACAGGAGTACATTCATGCTGGAACAGGAAAGGGCCTTCCCCAAACATGTTCCCACAAAGTTGAAAGCATACAATTGTCTAAAACTTTTTGTATGCTGTAGCATTAACATTTTTCTTCATGGGAAATACAGGGCCTAGCCCAAACCCTGAAACACACCGTGGCCATCATCCTTCCTCACTAAATTTTACAGTAGGCACTATTCATTCTGGTAGGTAGCGTTCCCCTGGAACCTGTCAAACTCATATTCGTCCCTCAGTCTGCCCGATAGTGAAACATGTTTCCACTGCTCCAGAGGCCAGTGATGACATGCTTTCCGACTCTTCAGCCGATACTTGGCATTGCGCATGGTGGTCTTAGGCTTTTGTGTAGACTAAGAAAACCCATTTCATAAGGCTTACAGTTCTTGTGGTGATGTCATTTCCAAAGGCAGTTTGGAACTCTGTAGTGAGTGATACAAAAAAGGATAGGCAATTCTTACACACCACGCACTTCAGCACTCGGCAGACCCGCTCTGTGACTTTTTGTGGTTTACCGCTTCATGGGTGAGTAGATATTACTCCTAGATACATTAATTTCACAATAAATTAAAAAACACAGTTGCCTGAACAGGCAGGTCACAAACTGACTTGTGGCAAAGGTGACATCCTATGACAGTACCATCTTTAACCCCTTCCTCCTGCTTGCATTCTGGGCCCTAATCACAAGTCATTTTTTATGCTTTTCCATCGTCACATTCGAAGAGCTATAACTTTTTTATTTTTGTGTCGACATAGCTGTATAAGGTCTTGTTTTTTGTGGGACAAGTTGTATTTTTTAATAGCACCATTGTGGGGTACATATTATTGATTGATTAACTTTTATTAACTTTTTTGGGGGGGGGATAGAAAAAAACCTGAAATTTTGCCACACTTTTTTGCGTCCTAAATCTATGCCGTTTACCGTGTAGTATAAATAACACAATAACTTGGTTGAACGGGTTGTTATGATTGCAACGATACCAAATTTGTATACATTTTGTATGTTTTACTACTTACACAGTAAAAACACTTTTTTACAAAATTATTTGTTTTTGTGTCTCCATATTTGAAGAGCCATAACTTTTTTATTTTTTCGCCGATGCAGTTGTATGATGGCTTTTGTTTTTGCGGGATGACTTGTAGTTTTGATTGGTACCATTTTGGAGTAGATTCAACTTTTTCATCACTTTTTATCAAATTTTTTTAAGGCAGGATTCACAGAAAATAGCAATTTTTCCATTGTTTTTTTATTGTATTTTTTATGGCGTTCACCATACGGGCTAAATAATGTAATAGATTTATAGCCGGGGTCGTTACGGACGTGGCGATACCAAATATGTGTAACTTTTTTGCTTTATTTTGTTTTTTTTTAATAGTAAAGCATTTTATAAGGGGGAAAAGTGTGTTTTTCATTTTTTTCACTTTTTTTTTATTAACTTTTATTATACTTTTTTGTAACTTTTTTACTAGTCCTACTAGGGGACTTTATTATAAAAGCGATTCCCCCAGTGTGATAAAGACAAATGATAAAGAGTTTACAAGATACATTGAGTAGTAATCCCAATGATTGTTAAAAAAAAAAAAATCTGGTCAAAATCATAGCAAGAAACATATGAAATTACATGCATTTTTTTCCCAAAAAAATTCTGTGCGGTAGTAGAGGGGTTTCTATTTGAAGGTACCCTTAATGTCTATTCACACTATGATTGAAGTGCATATCATGGAGGTATATTGGAGGTATACTTGGAAGGATTTCCCATAAAATGGGAGCTTACGATGTATGCCACTGTATAGGAACACAAAAGTTGTATCCGCATGAACGTACCTCAAATGTCTCATTACACAGGTAATCTCCTCAAAAAACATTGCTTCATGGGGGAGAATTTATCCGCAATACAGGGTTGTAGGGAAACAACCTAGAGAAGTACAGAAAATACCTATGGTTTAGTACTGCAGAGCTGTACTGACTTAATGTGCTTAAAGGGTTTTTCTCATGTAAGACATTTATGGAATATCCACGGGATAAGCCATACATGTCTGATAATTGCAGGTCCTAGGTCTGGGACCTGCACCTCTCCATTTACAATACGCCTGGATGCAGAGACCAGTGGCCGCCACACTGGGTAGGCCAGGACCTGGAAGAACCCCATTCTCCTCATGGATGTGTGGATATGCCATAAATATCTTAGATGGGAATAACTCTTTAACTGTACATATATTTAAATCAGAAATGTAAATGAATGAAGAAAAAAAAACACAGCAACAGCAGAAACATATTTGCACAGTTTATTTTTTTTATTTTTCTGAAATGTTGCTGAATGTGAAATTACTCTTGGAGTTATTAGGGTTGTTAATTTTTTTTTTTTACAAAGGCCTGCGTATGTCCTGAAATAAAAAAAACAATCAGTACTCCTGGTCTTTGTTTACATGCGGGCAGCATGTGACTGCTGCAGCCAACCAGAGGGCTCAGTGGTGACGTGTCATATTACTGGCATCATGGCGCCCATCATTAAGTATTCATGCCAGGAATACAACCCATGACCGCTGAGCCCTCTGATTGTCTGCAGCAGTCACATGCTGCCCACATGTAAACAAACACAGAGAGGATCGCCGGAGCATCAGTACTGGATCACCGGGAAAAGAATAGGTTAGTACTGATTGTTTTTTATTTCAGGATATTTGCAGCCCCAAGTAAAAAAACATTTACAACCCAAATAACCTTTTTAAGAAAATATACAATGATACAGTGCCCCAGATTTACTTACACTTATTAAGTTTTAGACAGTGTAAACTTAGACAAGGCAATCAGAAAATGCACCAAATTTATCAAAGTGGTGCATGCTGTATGATAAATTTGACTTATTGATATGGAATCACTGGTTGAAGAATTCCCAGGGTGGAATTTTATGGAATTTCTATGTGAGCGATTGCCCAAAGGCTGCTGGAAACTGTTATGAATGAGCATGCAAGTAAATCCGCAACCCCAAATCCGTCCCAACCCTGATCAACAGAGTCTAAGGCTACTCTATGCTTTTCACCGGAGTCCACCGCAAGGTAGGTTGGATTTTGCAGCATAGAACCCAGGTTGCTTTAACAGAGTTCGGTGTTGGATAAAAGGTACAAGCAGGCAAAATCAGAACAGATAACAAGACAGTTAGAGGGTAAACAGAAAGTCCAAATAACAAAGCTAGGGGATATCTGGATTTGCAGAGGTCAAAATCAGCCGGGAAAAGAAAGTCTACATAAGCAAAGGGTGATCCAGAGACAAGCCGAGGTCCAGTTCCAAAAAGTCCAAATATTCAAAGGTACAGGGTATAGTCAGAAGCTTGATCAAACACATGCAGCAAGGAAAATCACAAGCAAAGAAAAACAGAACCAACCCAGATTTAAATACTCCACCCTTCAATCAGATAGGAAGAAAAACAGAGAAGTGGGATAGGCTCAACAACTAAAACGAAAACCGCCCAAGGCTAGACTAGTAGTCATGCAAATCTTAGGCTGGATTCACAAGAGCACATTACGTCCGTAATGGACGGAACGTATTTCAGCCGCAAGTCCCGGACCGAACACACTGCAGGGAGCCGGGCTCCTAGCATCATAGTTATGTACAATGCTAGGAGTCCCTGCCTCTCCGTGGAACTACTGTCCCGTACTGAAAATATGATTACAGTACCGGACAGTTGTCCAGCAGCGAGGCAGGGACTCCTAGCATCGTACATAACTATGATGCTAGGAGCCCGGCTCCCTGCAGTGTGTTCGGTCCGGGACTTGCAGCCGAAATACGTTCCGTCCATTACGGACGTAATTTGCTCGTGTGAATCCAGCCTTAAAGGGATGGGCGTTTCCTAACACTCATTTAATTAGATATGCTTTACTTTTCCTTATACCACCTATTAGTTGCCTTAGTTTATACCTGTTTTATTGCGCAAAGATTTTGGCACACTTTTGGCACACAGTGTTACATTTCAAGCCACACTCCATTTTGTTGCATCACTTTCCTTTCCCGCTAAGCCAACCCCTTTGTGGAACGTTTCGAAAAAAGTGTCTAAAACAGTGAATAAATGTGGCGTATGGCATGTACACCAGAGTTCTGGCTCAAATTGAACAGGAAATCTGCCCTATTATGCACAAAATTATTCTGCCTGATCCGGATATAGAAAGGTACATTCCTATTCAACTTCTATACCTGCTTCCCAATTTCAAAGAACAAAATTTTGTATTCTAGTTGTTAATTGATTTATTAGCCTGTCTGGCCATTGTGCATAAAAATACAGAAATGATTAATTAAGCAGATTAAATATAGGAATTTGTGTTTGTTATAGAGCGCATTACGCAGGTTTTATCCTCTCAGCTCCTCACTACAATATCTTGTTCCTCACAGCATGTGCACTGATTATATTGATTATGTGAACGCATTAGTGGTCCTGTTCTGCATATATAATATGCGACTTTGGCCTTTACCAGAAGGTTCTCAGCTGGAGATCTCATTTCAACACTTGGACAAAGTTTTCAGTTAAAACACTTTCTCCCAGCAGGGATCCTGTGTCATGTCATGTCTGATCCGCGAAGAGTCTCTATTTAATTTCACTTACATTCTATTTTGCATGTTGTGTTATTTTGGAAGGGTGTTAAAAAGCCATTGTTGCTATTGCTATTATCATTTGCATTTTGTAGACTATAGTATATCGGAGGCAGACATCACTTTATATGGGAAAAATAGATTCTTATTTCATTTTGGCCTTGCTCAACCCAAGTTATTGAATTTTCTAGATTGAATCTGGGTATAATAAATGTCATGTTATTTAAACTACAGGAAATAAAGCAGGCATGACAAAATAAACTGGGTTGGTTTCCACCAAGTGGGATCTTAACTTTAATATTTAGTCTCTCTAGATACTGTATGTAAACAGTCTGCGGAGTACAAGACCACAAGTGTGCGCAGACCACCTGTGACACAGAAAGATGAACTGTCTCTGTTTCCTTGAAATTAGTGGAAATGTGTGACCGCCCTGTGTTTTCTCCCCTGCCCTCTGTACCTGGGTAATTCTATATGACACTTGTCAAATAAACTGACAGCAAGGTCAAATTTTAATGGGTCTCTATGTTTAGATTCTGCATAAAAGAAAATACATGATATTTTCCCCTGACAGCTGATTCAACAAATATTTCAACAATTATACAAGGCATAAACCATTAAAAGCATTATATCGAATATAGAAGCCTGGAATAAGTGATGTTTAGTTAAAGAACCATTCCAACTAAAAAGAAAAATATTCACCCGTAAATAGAAATTCTTAAGTTGTATATCTGTTTCTGGGTGACAACCAAAATGTCCACCGCTGCTCCACTGGTTGTTATCCGGTTCCCCTAAAGTCGAGATCAGCAAATCTGGACTCTATGCAGCAATATTGGTCAAGCAGCATACAGTACTACTGCATAACTGAGGTCATTTACTATTCAGGAGTCTAAGGAACGTGATTCTCGTCCGTGTGCTGTGCGTTGAAACAACACACAACACACGAACCCATTGATTGCAATGGGCCTGTTCACACATGCAGGAGTTTTCACACAGCGAGAGTCCGTTGCATGAAACTCACTGCATGTCCTATATTGGTGCATCTTCGCGCACCTACGCACCCATTGAAGTCAATTGGTGCATGAAAACCACGCACAGCACACGTGCGCGGAGCCTGATTTGTGCATCAATTTATTTGAAAAATAATGTGCTTTGCGAGTTTGTGAAAAACAGCACACTGATGCAATAACGCAAAGCACACGGACAGATTTGTACACGTTTTTTATGTGTGTAAATTGTTTACGCTCATATGAATGTAGCCTAAGGGTCCTTTTACACAGGCCAATATCGGCTGTAAAAAACTAGCGCCGATCAACGAGACAACTATGATCAGTAATGTTTGGGGACGAGCGATCGTTACTACAATCGCTCCTCCCCATGCATTTCCATCATGTTGGCCGCACATCTCCCTTTTTATACAGGGAGATGTGCTGCTGACAACGATAATATTTAATGCTGCTTAAACTATCCAATCAGCCGATGAACGAGTGTTTGTTCTGGGCAATAATCAGGAATGATCGTTCGTAGCACCCTTTTTCTATAAAACCGGTCTTATGTGTTTTAAACACTTTTCATGATTTACTAGATAGTTTTGAAAGTGTCTCGAAAAGAGGGTGTGGCTAAGTGGAATCATAAAATGCGACAGATATATTAATAACATGCGCCGTTATTTTGGCAAAAAAATATTGGTGTAAAGTAAGCCAGCCAAAAGGTGGCATAAGAAAAAAAAAGTATCTAAAATATTAAAGGGACAGTGTCATGATTATTTTTTTTATTTAATAAAATATTATATTGACTTTATTTAATTTTTCGCACACTTTCTTACCTTACTGGGGGCTGCCATGTTTTATTTAATCTGTCTATGTGTCTCTTAACGGCACATACACAGATGGAATACGGCAGCTACAATGCATAGGACACAATGAACGGCTCCCGTCCATTGCCTCTGCCATCTGGCTCTGTACTGCACAGCTGCAGTTCAGAGCCACACAGCAGAGAAGCTTGTTTGTAGGGAGATAGCAGGCGCCATTATGAAGAACGGCTGCACTGCAGGTAAGGTGTGTCTCTGTCTGTCCCTCTCTCTCACAGAACCCTGCTCTCGTGACCCCCCCTCGGCCCCCCAGCACCCCCCCTGGCACCCCCCGGGTGCCCCCACCACGGCGGCCCACCCCTATGCCCCCCGACACCTGCTGTATCTGTGTGTGTGTCTGTATGTAGCGGTGCTGAGTGTGTGTGTGTGTGTGTGTGCAGCAGAGCTGTGAGTCTGTATGTAGCAGTGCTGAGTGTGTGTGTGTGTGTGTGTGCAGCAGAGCTAAGTGTGTGTCTGTATGTAGGAGTGCTGAGTGTGTGTGTGTGTGTGTGTGTGCGTGTGTGTGTGTGTGTGTGTGTCTGTGTGTAGCAGAGGTGTGTGTGTGTGCGCTCGCGCAGCAGAGCTGTGTGTGTAGTTTTCTATTTTTGTGCAGCGGAGTATGCACGGGCGCCGCTGATCCTTCATAGCTGCTTAGCGCCACCGCCCCCCCCCCCCCCCCACACACACACACAAATTCCCCCAGACATGCAAGATCAAGCGTAATCAAGCTTTTTTTTATACGGTTTTTGGCCCGTAAAATGCACACACAAAACGTGTCAAATACACGTCGTGTGAACCTGTCAACTGAAAAGTCATTCACTTCACTTTCATAATTCTAACGGTATGGTCACGCACAGTGTTTTCAGACGGTTTTTGGGCTGTAAACGTCCCGAAAAACGGCTGAAAAATCGGAAGCAGAACACCTACAAACATCTGCCCTTTGGTTTCAATGGGAAATATGCCGTTCTGTTCCGACGGGGCATTTTTACGCGGCCGTTTTCCAAAAATCCAGTATTGATTATGTTACTCTAGGAAGAATTCAGCTTTAACCTTTGCCTTGACGTTTATTCACAGTTATATCTTTAGGCAAATATTATTTATTTATTATGGAATTGCATTAACAGTAATTCCCTAAGTAATAGAAGAAAATCTCATAAATCAAGGAAGCAGCAGGGAAATCAAATTCCCCCTCATGACCTGCAGATGATAGGCCTCTTCCAAAGATGAACCTATGCTTTTAAGATATAGTCACATGTTGCCTTTTAACTGTGTTTTTTGCTGCATTTTTTATGCAATTTTCTTTTGTAAAAAATTTTAAAATATATTTCCCTGTAATATTTATCAAAATATGCCATGCACATGACCATTTTACGACTCTTTAATATGGCACTCATAGAATCCTATGGGGCTTAAAAAAACGAATACAGGATGCCTTTTTGCAGGGTGATTGTCCTCTACAAGTATTGCTTCTAGGGGGAATAAGCGCTGTAATATGGCACCATGTGGCACCACACTGGGTGCTTAAGGTTGGATAGTGCGGAGGGACGTAGGGACTCTGTGCGCCTCAACACAGGCTTCATGCACACAGCTTTATGTTAGAAAACATGGCACCTTATTTATTAACGTGCTTCATTTAATTTCCGATTTTTATTTTTTTTCCTTTAAAACGGGACTTGGCTAGAAAGTTGAAATTTGACATTGTATACGTCATTCAGCCAAATCATTAAAACTGTCTGCCTAATATAGTGCAATGTTGTCCCCCTCGTGCCACCAAAACAGTTCTGACCCATCAAGGTATGGATTCCACAAGACCTCAGAAGGTGTCCTGTGATATCTGGCACCAAGACGTTGCAGCAGATCCTTTAAGTCCTGTAAGTTACGAGGAGGAGCCTCCATTGATCAGACTTGTTTTTCTAAGACATTCCACAGATGCTCGATCAAATTGAGATGTGGGGTATTTGGATTAACACCTTCAACACCTCTTTGTCATGTTCTTCAAACAATTTCTGAACAATTTTTTCAGTGTGGCAGGGAGCATTATCCTGATGAAAGAGGCCACTTCAATTAAGGAATATCGTTGCCATGAAGGTGTGTGCTTGATCTGCTACAATGTTGAAGTAGGTGGTTGATGTCAAAATATCATCCACATGAATGCCGAAGCCCAAGGTTTCCCAGCAGAACATTGCCCAGCATCACACTGCGTCCGCCGACTTGCTTTCTTTCCAAAGAGCATCCTTGTGCCATTCCTACCCCAGATAAGCGATGCACACACACCTGGCCGTCCACATGACATTAAAGGGAATGTGACGCTAGAAAAAAAATGTATTTTTTTTTTAGTTAAACAATTAGTGTATAGGTGATTAAACATTGTTCTAGTTTTTTTAATTTTTTTCACGAATCAGGAAATATTATAAATTAGATTCTAATTTATAATATTTCCCAGTGCTGGTCACTAGATGGAGCAATTCCCAAAATTGCAGCATTGCATGTGGTAAAGCAACCACATTGCTTTATGCTGCAAAATTTGGGAAAACTCACTCGCTCTAGTGAGCTCCAAGAATCCCCCCTCCTTTATCCTGGCTAGTACCGGGAGAAACGAGGGGATTGAACGGTCAAACCTCCTACACTGTGTGTCGCCATTTTTTGAGCTAACACAGTGTAGTAGGTTAACATACACTAGTAAACACACAGTAAAACACGAACATACATATAAATAACTTACCTGCTCCAGTCGCCGCCGCTCCCTCCGGTCCGTCCGCTCCGTCTGCTACCGCCGCTCCAAGTGCACAAGTCCGGAAGCCGCGACCGGAAGTAGTAATCTTACTGTCCGGCCGCGACTTCCGGTCTACAGGAAAATGGCGCCGGACGGCGCACAGTTCAATTTGGACTGTGTGGGAGCGGCGCATGCGCCGTTCCCACACAGACGGCGTACAGCATAGTGAATGGAACGGGCCCCGTTCGCATTCACTATGGGACTGTAGCTGCCGTATTCCATGACTGTATGTGTCATTAATCGACACATACAGAAATGGAAAAAAAAATGGCAGCTCCCATAGGGAAGAAAAAGTTTGAAAATAAAAAAAAGTAAAACACAAACACACAAATAAATCTAAAAGTTTTTAATAAAACACTAAAATCAAGCTGATGTAAAAAAAAAAAAAATTAGTGACACTGTTCCTTTAAAGAAAACGTGATTCATCGGACCAGGCCACCTTCTTCCATTGCTCCAAGTTCCAATTCTGATGCCTATGTGCTTATTGTAGGAACTTTTGAAGGTGGACAAGGGTCAGCACGGGCAGCCTGTCCGGTCTGCGGCTATGGAGCCCCAAATGCAGCAAGCTGCGATGCACTGTGTGTTCTGACACATTTATATCATAGTCAGCATTAACTTTTTCATCAATTTGTGCTACAGTAGTTCTTTTGTGGGATTGGAGCAGACAGGTTAGCCTATGCTCCCCATGCGCATCAATGAGCCTAAGGCATCCATGACCCTGTGGCCTTTTCACCACTTGTCCTTCCTTGGACCATTATTGGTAAATACTAAGCATTTCATAATGGGAACGGGCCACAATGCCTACCTTCTTGGAGATGCTCTGACCCTGTCCTCTAGCTAAAACAATTTAGCCCGTACCAAAGTTGCTTAAATTCTTATGCTTTCTCGCTTTCAATTTTCATCTTTCGTCTAATAAATCCCATCCCTTGACAGGTGCCTTTGTAACAAGATAATCAATGTTTTTCACTTTGTAGGTTTCTATAAGAAACAGGAAGCAGGAAGACACATACGGGTATGCGGGCACGACACTTCATCGGTATAAATGTTGCAGACACAGTTAGGGCTTATTCAGACGAACGTGATATACGTCCGTGCAATGAGCGTCATTTTCACGTGCCTCGCACGGACCTATGTTAGTCAATGGGGCCGTTCAGTCTGTAAGTTTCACGCCGTGTGTATCTGCTGCGTAAAACTCACGACATGTCCTATATTTGTGCATTTTTCACGCGTCACGCACCCATTGAAGTCGACTCCGCTATTGATTCTGTCGGAAAACCGGAAACCTGCCGGAATGGTGACGAACGGAAACGATTAGCGATGTTTCCGTCACCATTGAGATCAATGGTGACTGAAACGGAAGCTGTGCTTTCACTTTCACTTTCCGTTGCGGGGTTCACTAGACGAAACCCTCAGACGGAACCCCGGAACGGAAATGAACGGTGATGTGAACAGGCCCTAAGACCCATTGCAAGCAATGGGCAGATGTTTGCCGACGTATTGGAGCCGTCTTTTCAGGCGTAATTCGAGGTGTAAAACGCCTCCATTGCGTCTGAAAAGAGGTCGTGTGAACATACCCTTACACTCTTAGTAGCTGCCACCCTTCTCAATCTCAGCAGGGGAGTCTCTTCTAATCACAGGTAAATGCCCAACAACTTTGGTGCAAACCAACTGTCCCCTATACATTTTACTGAAGTTCCGCCCATAGAAACGCAGAGCGTGGCATCCTCACACCTCTGTGTTCTGTCCATGTCCTTTCAGTGCTCCCACAAGGAGAACACTTTAAAGGACCACGCCTCCCACAACACGGTGCCCGGAGCCGTTACTCCCCAACACAAGATTGTCCTATCAAAAAGAAAGACTACAGAGGGTAAGGGTATGTGCACACGACCTCTTTTCAGACGTAATGGAGGTGTTTTACGACTCGAATTATGCCTGAAAAGACGGCTCCAATACGTCGGCAAACATCTGCCCATTGCTTGCAATGGGTCTTACGATGTTCTGCGCAGACTTTATGCGTCGCTGTCAAAATACGGCGCGTAAAATGACGGCTCGTCAAAAGAAGTGCAGGACACTTCTTGGGTCGTTTTTGGAGCCGTTTTCTGATAGACTCTATTGAAAATAGCTCCAAAAACTGCCGCAAAAAACGCCAGCGAAAAATGCGAGTTGCTTAAAAAACGTCTGAAAATCTGGAGCTGTTTTCCCTTGAAAACAGCTCCGTATTTTCAGACGTATTTTGTTAATCGTGTGAACATACCCTAAGAGTTAAGGAGGGAGAGCCACTACAGACATGCTACCCCAAGACATAAACATGTAATTAAAGTAACAGTGCATTAACATAGTTCACATAATCAGCTTGAACATTTGAACCCGGTATAGCAGCAAATCCTAAGTGTAAGTTAGCGGCATGATGCACAGTGACCTGACCACAAGGCAGATCTGCAATCCAATGTAGGGGCCAGGAACAGCATGTTACACATCTAGTAATTCCCAACCAGTGGCTCAACTATTGCAGTCACAGGGGGTGTGACCTCGACCGGGCCTAGATTGGAAAAGGACTGCAGGGGGCCCGCGCCAAATCCACCTCAGGCTGCCACATCAGGGCCCAGCAAAGGTCTGCACCGCGGTGCATACACAGTCTTTTGTATGTTGTGTCGGCGTCAGGACCTTGTATGTGTGGCGGCGCAGATCTTTGCCGGGGCCTAATTTTGGAGCCAAAGAGGAATTCTAGTGGGGGCTCCTGCAGAGAATAAGAACGGTGAGTGATATTTTTTTAGGTCCGATCTGGAGAGGGTCTGATTGGGGGAGTATTGGGCCCAGCACGGGGCTTGGCTCTATATTGTTAAGCCCCAGTTCCCAATGTAGCCTTGCAAGAAAATACATAAAATATATTCCCCTAAAGGGACACTAGCACACAATACAATCCTTGCCTGGCAATAAAGAGTGGTCAAAGCAGGCAAATTACAACTTCACCTGTCAATGTTTTAATGTTATGGCTGAACGCCGTATATCATCTCATATATTCCTGCACTAAAAAAATTGTGTTCACATACAGCTAGCTGGGCTTGTCTTATAGACTTCCTTCCAGTTCCAGCTGTAGCAAATTATAAAATGACGACTGACATTTTGTTAAATATTTCAGCCAGTTGAAGGTATGTAAACAAATACAATTATGTCACACAATCGTTACTATTGATACATGACCTGCACTAGGCAGAAGCAGTGGCATTAAAAATATACTATGCTCCGCAGTTTCTCTTTTACAGATTATTTACACATTGCTGCTTGCAGATAATTGCTGACTTTAAATCAGCAAAATAAATTCAAATTGTGTTTTTTTTTTCCCCAACTATCATCAGTAGCTGAAAATATTTCCCTGGAGCAGTGATGTAACATATTTTTTATTAAAATATTTTTTACACTAGATCATAGGTATATTATTTTTATCAAGTTTTAACACTGATTATTTAAATGTCCAAATCCAAAGTTTTCAAAATCAACCATAGACGTTTTTTTTGTTTTTTTTTTATCCTGCACTGAAGAGTGTCATAGAGGTGCATAGCGTCTTACAGTACCTCCATATACTTCTGATTTCATGGAGCTTCACAAACGTTTTGGTCCATCAGATTCTGTGCAAATCCAAAACCCAAAAATTGTGGCATGCATATTATGGAGTATTTCTTTTATAGGAGAATACCTCCTACATATGGCACCCTATGGTGCACCAAACGCCAGACACAGAATCCCTGCGGCTCCATAGTACAGAGCCGCAGGGGACTGCGTGTGCCTCCATACAAGACTCTTCCATGTGCATGAAGCCTTTTGCATGTATTTTTAATACAATGATTTTGGCATTTTATTCTATCCATTGCATTTTAGTGTAATTTCCAGTTATTTTAAAATGTTTAGTTCTTTTTACATGTGTTACTGTCTATGATCAAACACCTATTTGTTGCAATGTCTCTTACCCCCTTGTAGGGGCAGTCCCCCTAAGGCCTCCTGCACACGACCATATCTGTGTGCACGATCCGTGATTATGGCATGGACGGACCAAGAAGTGTCATCCGCGGGCCGCCCGCAATCACGGACCATGCACACACAAGAGTGAATTGAGTTTAATGAGCCCGAACCACAAATGCGGCCCGTAAATTGACATGTCCTATGTTTTTTGCGGTCCGGGCTCCGATCAATGTGGAAACCACAGTAGAGTGAATTGACCCAAAGGATATAATGTTATCTATACTATCCACAATTGCAGCACCGCAATTGCTGATAGTATGCGAACGCAAATGCACGGTTGTGTGCATGGGGCCTAAGAGTTTTAGTAGAATGGTTTCTGACAATACACAAAACCAGTGCAATATAAAATGATATAAGTCATGAGACGTTATCAAATGTGTATTATTCATGTGTCTTACAGTTATTAGATGCAGTTATTGAATATGTAAACCTAATTTTTGCAGACAGTTTGCAGGGAAATTGAGTCTTGTGTTTTTTCATAAAATAATTGTGTGTTCATGGAATAGTTGCCATTTCTAAATCAGTATTTCCATGCATTTTAAACAGTTGTAAATTCAATTTGTGCTTTCTTTGCAAGGTTCAGAAGTTCATATGCACTAATAACCACCCATTAAATCCCTTCCAGACGCTATTATTCCAGATGTACCTATTTATTTCCAGAGCCATTTTTTTTTTCCTGAAAATACACAGCTTTAAAACAGTTAACCCTTACTTTGTTTCTCACTTCTGTAGTAAATATACAGGGATTATGGCTATGTACACTGTAAATCCACATGTATGGACCCCATACGCCAGAAAACAGATACCCTATGATTTCCCATTGTGAATCCATATAAATTTTGGCTATGCTTACACGGCAGAATTCTTGAGGCGGAATCCGCCTGCCGCAAAATTCTGCCTCCCGTTCATTTCAATGGGAGGATGCTTCTTTTTAGCGCAAGCTGATATTTTTCAGCTAGCGGACAAAAGAAGTGTTCTGCCCGATCTTCGCGCCGATTCCGCCCAAACCTCTTATTGAAGTGAATGAGAATAGGAATCTTCCTGCTGACAGCAGGAATAATTTTGTGGTGGATTTTGCGGCGGCACCCACCAAGCAGAATCTGCCGTGTGAACACAGCCTATGCCTCCATAAGGCACTGTATTCTCCCCCTCTCCTAGAATGAGTGCTTCTAGGGGAGAATACCTCTATAATACAGCATGCAATGGACACTACATTTTCCAATTTCTCACGAATCTGTGAGGAAAAAACAGCGTGCCTCCGTATAAAATTGGATTAAATTAGTAAGGTATAGGCCCATAGCAGACATGGGTACTATATTATGGATCCATACACCAGAGATTGGTAATATATGAGTCCTAAAGGCTTAAAGTTGAGGATGTTGTGTTGAAAGTTCAAATACTTATACAGAATTTCAAAATACATTTTAAAATCTAGATCTAAAACCCAAGGACAATATCAGATATTATTACTGTATGTATTAGGACACTGCAGTTGTTATGCAGTTTTGTCAAGTTTGAGTAAGGCTTATACAGGGATGACACATTACCTGCTAACAGTACCTATGAGTTTCTTTTCTTGACTCTCAATATCTGACTTTAGTAGACTGTACTGTATTCTCCACTAGAAACAATGCTTCTAGAGGAGAATACCTGCGCATTTGATGGAGCCTGTGACCATTTGTTTCCTCACAGGTTCCATATGACAATCAATACAGCTTCACACTATTGACATTAGGTGATGGACACAGCGGAGCTGCTCCTTCGACCTGCACAGTGACCAGTGCAAATGTCAAAGTGCATGCCCACAACACTCTCCCATAGAAGTTCTGACTTTTTTAAGTATAAGTGCCTGCTTTCGAGCAAATTTTTAAAATCAGAAAATAACACAAGTTAGAACCTAAACGTTTCAATATTTCATTATTATAGTATGAATAAAAAAAAAAAAAAGCTTAAATATTTCCTTATAGTAACAGTAGTGTGTGCCTGACTTACTACTTGGTTTCTGTCCAGAATGCATTTAATAATCTGCCGAAAAATAGATTTTGCTAATACAGTATACTGTACAATATATGATACTGTGAAGAAAATACTATTGCAACAATCAATGTGAAGAAGATCCCCTGACAATAGATACATGTTCTTGATAACAGGCACAAAATCAGATTTCATTACTAACTTGGTAAAAAAAATTCTATTAACACTCAGGAAAATAAAATGCATTCCCAATCGAATAGTAACTGTCTGTCTACCTCAGAGAGAGTTTATAAAGTCAGTAAAATACCTAGAGTACAAGTTCTTTGAACTAAGATCCAACTCCATCACATACAACTAATGTGCCATTAAAACTGAATCAATCTATCTGTAAATTATTTAGTCCTGGTAATTGATTTAAGTTGGATAACTGGGTTGTACAGTGTATGGAGTTCCCAGAAATGACATGAGGACGTACTTCCATGATGTGCTACTGTGGATACATGTTCAAGCTGCTGATTCCCATTCCTGACACAGAACATTTTTCCTGGTACTCACGTGACATATACAGTAGTTGTAGCTATTGTACATACTGTGCTTGCAAAAATAGGTTCCCATAGGGTTTCATGCATATCCAAGAACTCTTGAAGGACAAACATTTTGCAATGCTGTCAAAAATGCATAGACACACACATCTATATTCATCTGCAACCCAGTAGTGATCCAGCTCAATGAGTTAAGACACTAAATCTCATTAAATCTGACCATTTCTATTTGTGGCCAAAAACGGTAATGATCCTATCACCTATACCGTTAGTTAAGCAGCACAACTGGTAAGGGCCTGTTCACATCACCGCCGGGTTCCCTTTGGGGTTTTCATTCATCCATTCATCTGCTCCTCTGATGGAATGGATAAACAGAAACCCCAAAAGAAACCAGACGGTGATGTGAACAGGCCCTAATAATATGGTTACTTTGAGCCTGTATTATTTTTTTGAATGAGTTGGTGAATTCAAAGGTTTAAGTTTCATGACATAATGAGGTGCAATTACTGTATAGCCTCCTTCAAGCAGAGTTTTTGTCTCTCATTTTAAACTGTGTAAAAAAAACAACAACAGCATTTTTTAAATTTGATATTTGTACAGGTGTTTGCATAAGACACTGTGTATGAATCCAGCTGCATAAAGGAAAAAAAAAAGACAGTACGGCAGATTTATTGACCGCTTCACGACAGCATACGGCCTATATGCGGTTCAACTACCGATGCCCCGAGCAGTTGTCACGTATATAAACGTTGACAGCCTGGAGCGGGGTTTAATGTGTGCAGTGCTGCTTCATTGTGAGCAGCGCTGCACTTTCCTGTCTGCTTGCTCTCTACACAAATGCTGGCACTTCTCCCACTTAGTTTCATCAAACAACCAGGTGTTTGATCACTATAAGGGGGCTTAGAATTACAGCACTACACAAACTGAAGCAGAGCTGCACTTTCCTATCTGCCGGCCCCTCCCCAATGGAGTCTCCGGACAGAGCATAGCAACTGCTCTGGCAGGGGACTCCTGTCTCTGCAAAGCCCTTGACGTCACTGTCCATATATGGACAGTGACATTAGGGGTTTTGAGATGACGGAATACACTGTAGATAGCGCCACACCACTGTAGATAGCACCACCCCAACTATAGATAGTGCCACCTCCTGTATATAGTGCCACCCCCGCTGTGAATAACGTAAACCCCCTGTAGATAGCCCATCCCCAGTAGATAGCGCCACTGATCTTCCCACTAGGAGCGGAATCCCCAGCCAGAGCGTTGCCGATGCTTTGACCGGGGACTCCGCTCGTAGAGGGAGCTTCCATATATGGACAATGACGTCAGGGAATCCTCCGGAAGCAGAATCCCCGACCGTTTTTTTTTTCACAGTCGTGTGAATATAGCCTTTTTAGCCTTCTTCACTATCCCCTCACAGCGATCCAGACTGACGGAGACAGAATACAACTAATTGTTACAGAGCTGAAACAGTGTGTATATATATATATATATATATATATATATATATATATAAAATATAGATAAATATATTTCTACAACTGCAAAAAAAAGTGGGTTTTTTTCATATTTTTAGTGATTTGTCTGCTCATAATAAAATTTTTAAAATGGAATTAGTTAAACTAATCTAGAAAATAAAAGCCTCATAAGTCTTGTAAAAAACGAAGTAAAAATAGTTATGATATTAAAAGCGGTTGCAAAGATATTATCGTTTAAAGAAGTGCACATCAGAAATGAAAAATTTGACCTGGACACAGGGGCATCAATGACACTTGGTCATGAAAGGGTTAATGTATATATGCCAGTTTTAGGACTGAACACCATATTTATAATGCCCCTGCGCAACTCTGGCTGTCAGAGAAAACAACCAAAGGCTTAAGAGTTGCACAGCGTGTGACTCATTTATTAACATTTTCCTTCATTTTTCTACTTACGAAACTGGAAAAAAAAGTCTAGGACTTTGTGTTTAAAGTCTATGGAAAATGTATTAACAGAGTGCACCTAGGGGGGGAGATACTGGTACACTACCCACATGTAGTATTAATAAATATCCTTAATTGTGTCCTAACTATTAAAGTAACGAGACATCACTATTTTTGTAGGCTACTTTAATATTAAAATATTTGATAGAGGATTACAGATGTTTCTCTAGATCAGGTGTTCTTAAATATTTTCCCAAGGGGTCTCACCAACAGTATATACAACTTTAGTGATGTACCTAGTGATGTGACACAATAATTTCACATAGACTTCCCAAAAACCCTATAGGATCATAAAATACATTAAAGGGGTTGTCCAGGAATAAATGTTATTTATATTTTAACTTAATTAGACATTTTTAAGTAAATTTGTAATATAATGTCTGTTTACCTGTGGCAGCGTTACCCTGACCTGATCTTCGGTCACGTGACCGCAACGAGAGTAAATTTTTCATTTTCTGTGACGTTCCGTGTCTTTGCTCAGCCAGCACTTCCGGCTGAGAAAGGCACGGCGCGTTATCAGCTACATTTGCAGGCAGTGGGCCAGGCGGATGTTTAATGAGATCTTCAGAGCTCCGCCTCCTCTGGTCCCGCCACCTGTAAACATAGTTGATGAGGCGCCGTGTCTCTACACAGCAGGAAGTACTGGCTGAGCAGAGGCACGGACCGTCGTCTCTGCTTGTACACACCCCCTCCTCCTCCTATCTCGGAGTTCCCGCACTACCTGCTCGTCTCCTCTCATTTCCCACACCGCCCCCCATGGCCCCTACACTCCCACAGCTCATGCCCCCGCTCGTGGAGCCGTCCCCAGCGGCGACACCCCCTCTGATGGTATATATAGTTATTACAGGGGTTATATAAATACAGGGATGATGGGGGTTATATACAGGAATAATGGGGCCATCATCCCTGAATATAACTCCCATCGTCCCTGTGCATAACTCCCATCATCCCTGTGTATTACCCCATCAACACTGTATATAACCCCCATCATCCCTGTATATCACCCCCATCATCCCTGTGTATTACCCCATCATCCCTGTATATAGCACCCAGCTTCCCTGTGTATTACCTCATCATCCCTCTATATAACCCAGATCATCTCTGGGTGTGTGTGAAAGTGCAGGGAGCTGGGTGACTGTAATTAGAGCAGAGAATGACCCTGTGAACATAAAGGGGCGTTGCAGTATGCAAATAGCTGAGATGCTGTGAAGGAAGGGGGGGCATGTAAGCTGTCTCCTCAGATGCAGCAATGGATCATGGGTATGGTGGGTTAAAAGACAGGAAACAGACAGGAACAGAAGCAAGATGTAAACAAACAGAAAGCGCAGCAGTGACGATTGAGATCAAACAGAAACTGGTTAGAAAGTATGTAGGGGGTTTTAGGGAAGGCAAACCAAGGCTGGCGGACACTGACACTTTCTAGAATTTTTATTTTCCTGGCTAACTGCTTTAATTTTAGCAGTTAAAGGCTAAGCAGTTAAAGAGTTCAACAGAGGCATAGCTAGGGGTTTAGCACAGGGGGGGGGGGGTGGCATATCTGAGCGGGCACCAACCTAGTGGCCCCCCTAACGAATGTTTACAACTGAAGAGGCGCATTCTAATTATATACCAGCCATCATCTTTGTATATAACCCCCATCATCCCTGTATATAGCCCCATCATCCCTGAATATACCAGCCATCATCCCTGTATATAACACCTTTCATCTCTGTATATACAGGTAAAATGCGGTTATAAACAGGGATGATGTCCGGTATAAACTGGTATGATGGGGGTTATATACAGGGTTGATGGGGGTTATATAAGGGGATGATGGCTGGTATACACAGGGATTATGGGGGTTAATGCAGGGATGATGGCTGGATTACACATCATCCCTGTATATAACAGCCATAATCCCTGCATATACCAACCATCATTCCTGTATATAAACCCCATCATCCCTGTATCTACCACTCAGGCTAGTATATACAGGGATGATGGGGGTTATATACGGGGATGATGACTGGTATAAACAGGGATGATGGTCGTTATATACAGTAATAATATCTAGACCAGCCATTATCCATGTATATAACCCCCATCATCCCTGTATACAACCCCGATATACCAGGCATCATCCCTGTGTGTAATCCCCATCATCCATGTATATACCAGCCATCATCTCTGTATATACCAGGCATAATTCCTGTATATAACCCCCATTATCCCTATAAATACCAGCCTGGCTGGTATATACAGGGATGTTGGGGTTTATATAAAGGAATAGATAGCGCTCTACATATAGCCCCCCCTGTAGATAGTGCCTCACATATAGCGCCCCCTGTATATAGTGCCCCACATATAGCCCCCCTGTAGATAATGCCCTGCATATAGTCTCCCCTGTAGATTGTGCCCCACATATAGCTCCTCCCCCATAGATAATGCCACTCCCACTTTTAAGTTGAAAAAAAAAACTTTACATACTCACCTTGATCCCGTTCCCACGCTCTCCTGTGTCAATGCAAAACTACTCTTTTCTGAGCAGGTCTGCTGGGGCTAAACGACGCAAGCTGCGCGATGACGTAATTGTGAAGCTAGCGTAGTTGAAAGGCGCTGACTGGCGGGGCAAGTCATTCTGCCAATCAGTGTCATTGTTAGGCGCTGAACGGTCGGGCACGGAACGTGCCCGGCCATTGATCGCTTATACATATAATTGTGTCTTTGTCCTATAGACGCAGGTACAATTAGTGCAGGAGGGGATGGCCACGGCTGGTTTCAGTGCACCGCAGCCCCCTAAGACAGACAGCAGGCTTCCCTGTGTGGCGTGGCCATGGTGGTCATGGTGGGAACAGCAGTTGCGGTGAGCCCTACCACCTCAGTGGGCCCGGGGCCACCCCCTCTTCCTGGCCCCACTAGCTACTCTACTGGATCTCTATGATATGCTATAACGTTCTGATCGGTGAGGGTCCGAATTGGAAAATGAAGGGACCAAGGTCCCCTTAGCTTTTTTTCCATCTGGATACCCGCTGTGTAGAGAATTGCAATTACACATTCAAGTGATAAACCCCGTCACATTAAGACCAGGATCACACACAGTTTTGGCTGTTTTTTTTTGTCAATCTTTTATAACTTTCCTTCCTTTTGGATCCACTTCTGTCTTTGGCTCAAAAAAAAAAAGAGCCACAAATTCCACCAATAACTGCTTTAAAAAAGTATGACCGGGTTCCACAGGTCAGATACGCTGTGTAAAACTATGCACATGTCCGACCTGGAACCCGCGGTACATTCTGTCCGAAAAATCGCACCACATTGTGGTGCAGTTTGTAGGGTGGAATTTCTGCTGTGGGGTAGAAAAAAAACAAAAACGTTCATACGTACCCCGGCCCTTGTCATGGTAACGCGTCCCTCCTTTGATGTCGTGTACGGCCTCCCTGGATGACGCTGCGGCTTATGTCACATGGGATGAAACGTCATCCCAGGTGGCCGGACTGGAGGAAGAAGCAGGGAGTTCTGGGTCAGTATAAACTTTATTTTTTTTCTGAGTTGCGATGCTTGCTGCGGAGTCACTGCGATTCCACGGCAAAAATCGCAACACTTGCCTATTTTTTGCAGGTCTTGCATCCCCATTGAATTCAAAAGGAAAAACCCACAACAGAAAAGCAACGAAAACACAGCATAAATTGACATGCTGCAGATTTAAATTCCGCTCCGCAGGTCAATTTATTAACGTTTCCCCTGTGTTTTTTTCCGCAGCATGTGCATGAGTTTTTTTAAAATCAAATCCACTTTGCTGCTACTGTAAGGCCCTGTTCACACTGAGTTTTTTGACAAGTTTTTTGACGCGGAAACCGCGCCGCAAAACTCCTCAAAAACCGCCCGAAAATGGCTCCCATTGATTTCAATGGAAGTTGGACGAGTTTTTTACCGCGAGTAAAAAAAACGCGTCGCGGTAAAAAGAAGCGTCATGACCCATCTTGAGGCGGTTTCCGCCTCCAAAACCCCATTTCAATTAGTTGTCAAACCACTCTGCAAAAACCGTCTGGAGACGTTTTTGCAGGAGGAATTTTCCTCCAGCAAAAAACTGTGTGAACATAGCGTAAATGCTGTGGAATTTCCGCACAGAATTCCATTGTGGAAATTGCGCAGCGTTTACGCTACGTGGGAACCCGGCCTATGTCCTATCCTAGCCTAAGATGTTAATTACTAAGTTCATATTAATTCCTTACACCACACACTCTTCTAAGGCTCTATGCCCCAAAAAAAACTAATATGGTAAAAATTGGCAATGGGTTCCATCAGGTCTTGTGTGCTTCTTTTGTTTTACATTTTTTCAGATTTTTGAAGACAAAAAAAGCAAAGCTTTGTGTGATCTATAAAAAATTTATAAAAATAAATGAACTCTTAACATTTGCCCCACACTTCTTACCTCATCGTTACCAGATTTTTTTATCCAAAGATTGTACATACATACATATATGGGAATAGTGAGCTTATATGTTTTATATGATCTCGCTCTTAACCAAAAATCTATAAGACCATTTCATAATTTTCAGCCAGGTCTTTGTGCTGGCTAAGATTTGTTGACTGATTTGCATGCCCCCACATCAGACATCATTGAGCAGACAGAAATAAGTCAGCCATCCATACTGTAAGACCTCTTGTTGATGTCTTCCAGGGACCCCAGACGAGACTCCAATGATCACCAAGTTTGGCTGAACCCTGGTTGGAAAAATGCATTATAGTTCTTCACAAAGCGTGACCTCATAGAGCTCAAAATTAGAAGGTAAAAGAAGAAACACTTAGACTGGGTTCACACAACCTATTTCCAGTCGTAATGGAGGCGTTTTACGCCTCGAATTACGTCTGAAAAAACGGCTCCAATATGTCGACAAACATCTGCCCATTACTTTCAATAGGCTTTACGATTTACTGTGCAGACGACCTGTTAATTTACCTGCCGCTGTCAAAAGACGGCGCGTAAAATTACAGCCTCGTCAAAAGAAGTGCAGGACACTTCTTGGGACGTAATTGGAGCCGTTTTTCATTGACTCCAATGAATAACAGCTCCAGATTACGTCCGTAAAAGACGCCCCGCAAAATGCGAGTACGAGCAATTACGTCTGAAATTCAGGAGCTGTTCCTGAAAACAGCTACTCCGTAATTTCAGACGTAATTGCCGTTATCGTGTGCACATACCCTAATAGCGTCTCATATAATTGCAGTTTAAAGAACTATCTGTACTTTGTGCATCTCTAGAGGAATCGCATGAAAATTCCATCTATCTCAGTATCTGTAAGATGATAAGAGTGCTATGAAGTTGTGGGTTGTTTTAGAGAAGTTCACTGTTTGTTCTTTACTGCTGTGCAGGTTCCAGATGGGGATTTCTCTACCGAGCAATAAAATTGTACAAGTGATATATTCGCTGCACAGAGCTTTGTACATAACTGAAGTAACGCAGTACACAAGTTCACTATTTCCTTTACAATCTGTCCACATCATGCTTCAAAGAACATCCTGCAGTTTCAGCTTTCAATATTATTGACTGAAAGTACTTCTCAAGAGAGCAGGAAAAATAATAAAAAAAATTAAACATAGATGTGATCGAGATAGAAGTATAGACATGAGAAAGAGACATAGCTGTGAGATAAACGGACAGACAAATAGATAAAAAGAAAGATATATATATATGTATATATATATATATATATATATATATATATATATACATATATATATATATATATATATATATATATATATATATATACATATATATATATATATATATATGTATTATAATCAATAGAAAACCTATATGCAATGTGTTTCATTTATTTCTTGAGTTTAAAAGCTTAAAGTGGATCTATCAGGTCTCTCATGCTACCCAATCTAATTGCAACATGGAATAGAGATATAGAGATGATAAGCTTGGGGATATATAGTTTTCTACAATTTGACTGTATATTTTCTTGAATAAGTATGTTTAATCCCTTTTGACCCTGCACCATATATTTGCAGCGCTGGAGACTGATCCTTTTACACAAAATACATTAAATTTATAGCGCAAGGATGGTGCGGGCTCAGGAGCTAAGTCCCTATCTTTTGCTGCGAGTGTTAGCTGTAACATACAGCAATCCCAATCGCTCAGTCCGTTAGATACCGTGCTAAATAGCGACTGCTGCATTTAAGTGGTTAGACAGAGGGAAGGGGGTTCATGTGTCTGCCATGTGTATTTGCCTATTAGACCCTGCCTAAAGATTGCCCTACACATCCGACTAATGCCGATTTCAGTGGAACTGGACGACCATCAAATGTGTTTAGACATTCAGCCGACATTCGTTCAACAGATTTCGGGGGAAAAAAGGACTGGGAATTTGGAAATTTAACATATCGGATACTTTTTCAGGGGAGATAAGCCACCACGAGAGGCGTCTGGCAGAGGTGTATTTCACTCTTGGAATAACTGTCGGGCAAACGAGTGTTTAAACTGCAGCTGTTGAAGGTTTATGGCAGGGCCCTATGCCATACCTCCCAACCATCCCGGATTCAGCAGGACAGTCCCGGATTCCGGGCAGTGTCCCACTATCCCGGGGGTATGTCCCGCTGTCAACTGTATCTGCGTCCTCAGGACGCAGATACTTTTGAACCCAATTCTGAATCAGGGAACCATCAGCTCCCTACTTTAGAATTGGTTCAGAGCAGAGGAGCAGAGGGAACTCCTCCACTTGCCGAGAACTCCCCGGGCACAGCACTACTTTAAGCGCTGTGCTCGGGGAAGCCCTTGATATATGGACAGTGACGTCAGTGGCTACTCCTTCAGCAGAATCCCCATTGCTGATGATCCGGCCAGGGATTTCGCTCCTAAAGGAAACCCCTGAGGTCATAGTCCATATATGGACATTGACATTAGGGGCTCCTCCTGGAGCGGAATCCCCGACCAGAGTTGGCAACGGGGACTCCGCTCAAGGAGTAGCCACTGACGTCACTGCCCATATATGGACAGTAACATCAGGGCTTACCTCTAGGAGCAGAATCTCTGGCCTATGCTCTGGCTGGGGATTCCGCTCCTAGAGGGAGTCCCGATGGCGCTATCTACGGAGGTAGGGTGGCGCTATCTTCAAGGGGGTTGTGGCACTATCTACATGGACACTGTGGCACTATATAGGGGCACTATACACAGGGGACACTGTGGTGCTATCTACATGGGCACTATCTACATGGGCACTGTGTCCCTATCTACAAGGGCACTAGCACTATGGGCAGCTAAGGGGGCATTATACTGTATAAGGACGGCTAGGGGGCAATATACTGTATGGGGGTAGCTATGGGGGTATTATGCTGTATGGGGGCAGCTTTAGGGGCATTAAGCTGTATTGGGGCAGCTATGGGGCATTATACAGTATGGGACAGCTATGGGGCATTATAATGTATGGGGGAATCTGTGTGGGCATTATACTGTATGGGGGACATTATACTGCATGGGGTAGCAATGGGGGCATTATGCTGCATGGGGCAGCTATGGGGCATTATGCTGTATGAGGAATTTGTTTGGGCATTATACTGCATTGGGCATCTGTATGGGCATTATACTGAATGGGAGAATCTGTGTGGGCATTATACTGTATGGGGGCATCTGTGTGGGCATTATACTGTATGGGGGCATCTGTGTGGGCATTATACCATATGGAGGCATCTGTGTTGGCTTTATACTGTATGAGTGCATCTATGGGGCAGTATACTGTATGGTCGAAGCTATGAGGACAATATACTGTAGGATGGCAGCTATGGGGGCATTATACTGTATGGTGGCAGCTATGAGGGCATTATACTGTGTGAGGGAAGCTATTTGGTATTTTACTGTGTGGGAGGCACTATGGGAGCATGATACTGTGTGGGCTGAAATGGGTGTGTATGGGCCGAGATTGGGTGGGATTAGAGGCATGGCTTAAAATAAAAAAAAATTGCACGCGACGCATCGGTTGTCCCTCTTTGTGATACATGAATGTTGGGACGTATGCTTATGCACTGAAAGGCAATAGTACACTATTATTATATTATTGAAGTGATCAGATGATCGCTCATTCAAGTCCCATGGCGGGAATGAGAAAAAAATCTATAAAGAATTAAATAAAGTTTCTAAAAAAAATGAAGGTTTAAAGTAAACAAAACTATAAAAGTTATTTTCCCCATTAAAAAATACAGTTAAAGTACAAAAATTGTGAAAATAAAAAAGTGGTATAAATATTTGGTATTGCCGCATACATAATGACAGGTATGATAAAGTTAAAATATTATTTTTTAACGTGTATTGAACGAGGTAAAAAGAATAGTTGAATAGCTGTTTTTACCCAGTAACCTACCACTAAGAAATGTAATAAACGTTAATCACTGAATTATATACACACAAAAAACATACCATTGAAAAATACAAGTTGTCCCCCCAAAAAATAAAGCCCTCATATAACTAAGTAGATGCATGCACTTATTTTCTATGTAAAAAGTTTTTATTGTGCAAAAGTAGTAAAATATAAAATAAATTGTACATATCTGGTATCGGCAAAAACGTAATTACCCGTCAAATAAAATGAAATTGTTATTTATACCATATAATGAATGGCATGAAAAAAAAATAAAAAAAATGGCAGAATTGCTGTCTTTTTCACCACCCCTGAAAAAAAAGAAAAATAAAAGTTAATCAATGAGTTATAGGGACTCTGAAATATGACTTGTCCAGCAAAACAAGCCCTATGTAGATGAAAAAAAACAAACAAAAACAGGTTATGACTCTTAAAATGTGGTAATGAAAAAATGAAATGTGTCCCGAAAGCCACATCCTTAAGGGGTTAAATGCTACCAGGACTCATAGAGAAAGTCCTCCACTCTGTGTGAGCGGAGGGGGCAGGACATAATTCCTTAGGTCACTTTCACACAGCAGTATTTGGCTTTGTTTATACAGGACGGATACGCTGTGTAAAAGCACACAGTGTATCCACCCTGTGTGCCGCAGGGAAATACGGCTGAAAAACCGCACCAAATTGTGGTGCAGTTTTCCGTCAAGAATGCCTGCTGTGGAATGCTACACAGAAAAAAAAAGGATACTTACCATAGTGACGAGTCGACATGACGCTCTGCAGCCCTGGGATGACGTTTCATAACATGTGACCACTGCAGCCTGGTATTGGCTGCAGCTTTCACATGAAATGAAACGCTATCCCTGGAAGTTGGCCTGGAGGAAGAAACACAGACTTCTAGGTAAGTATAAGATTTTTATTTTTTTTCTGAGTTGCGCTTTTTGCGGTGGAATTGCAGCGATTCCGCCAAGAAAAAGCAACATCTGCTATTTGTTGCGGGTATCAACTTCACATTGAATTCAATGGGGAAATCCCACAACAAATAAGCAGCGATTACACAAATACAATTGACATACTGCGGATGAAAAAAACGCACCGCATGTCAATTTCTAAGCAGTTTGCTACTATAGTTTGCTATTATAGTTTGCTACTGTAGTCTGCTGCTGTATAGTGCTGTGGATTTTCGGTAACGACTTCTGTTGCGGAAAATCCGCAGTATTTACGCTACGTGTAAACTGACTCAAAATTTTGCATTGATGTTTGTGAGCCAAAGCCAGGAGTGCAATTTGCCTTTAGGCAACAAATACCCTTTCATTCCACCCTACTGATTAGATATAAAACAACTTTTATTTCAATTTATAACAGAACTTAATCTTAAAAGTTTGCGGTCTGTTACCCTAGCTAATTGAATCCTTTAGAGCTACTGAATAGGGATAAGCCCTCCTATATTAGGCCTACTGACTTTTCATTCACCAGTCACATAGTTTATAATACATTGAGCATGGCTGTAGTCCCGTTACCTTGGAAGATGCCAGTTTAACTGCTGAAACATGTTGGAGGATTTCAGTGGTGTGTTGTTATAAATAAGGTGAATTTGGATACTCTTGTATTACATCATTATAATATACAGTTAGAGCTTAAGTTGGACTGCAGCCACGTTCAATGTATTATACTCTTATGAATTAGAAAAAAGTCTGTAGACTGTATATTAGGACATAGAAACTCTTTATAATGACTATCATTCTTTTTTAGATTCCACCCCACTACTGCTTCCCAACTACTCCTCCCCAGCACTCTCTTCTTCTACTTTTTTGACTGCTGCTTTTCCTCTCACTCCTCCTCATGCTTTCAGCCAAGCCCGACCTTTACTGTCAGAGAGGACTTCATGTAAAGCTGACAATATAAATCAGATAACTGTTGATCAAATGCCTGTTCAGCCAACAACAATTTCCCCTGATCACGCCATAAACATATAGTTCAGCCGATCAACAGGGAGTGGGAAATAAGTTCCTGACAGACACCTCCCAGGGGAATGTTATGCCTGATCCTTCTCTCCCCCATCACCAGATGTCAAGGGTCAGTCAGGCAGGGTTGCCTTCATGTACATTACATCGTCATTGGATACCCCCAATGTCAAAGAGTTCGGCAGATATTTATCTAAATTGGATGGCCTGCTTTAATCAGTATACGAGATCCCTATTTTCTTTTCAGAGTGCCCCAACTCCGGCAGTTTGTATGGCTGGCAACAATCACATTTCAAAATGAAGGGTACAGAATCAACTATTCATTTTTTACTATGAAAATTCTATACAAAATTGCAGATCAAATAATAGCAAAGTATAACATTACCATACCAATTTACCACCTTTAACTCCCACCCTATTCACATCAAAGATAAAACAAAATTGTACTTTATCCCCTTTAGCTGTGACCCATAAGCGAGTCCAGCCCTGGTCCTAAACGCTGTCCCATGAAATGTTTGGTTCCTTATTTTTATACTAAATTCTTTCATATTGTTTCACTCTATTTACCAAAATTTTTTTCCATTCATAAATTGAAGGAGATTCTCTTGAGTACCATATTTTGGAGATTAGTCTAAGAGAAAACTTTAAAGATCGACTTTTTTATGTCCCAAGAGTACGGATGTAGCCATGTATGAAGCAAGAGTATGGCGGTCCAGCTATTTGACCTGCTTGCAACAGTCTACTAAACAATTATTACAGAGCAATACAGATTTCCCGTTAATTTGATAGTCAGTGTCACGTTGGGTACGTGGACCAACTGGGCTGTACCGCATTGACGGTATGGCATCTGACCAACAGGACACAGGTCATAGTCTATAGTTTGTATAGTGTACATGTGTTAGCGCAGACAGTAGCAAGACAGGCTCGACTGGGACTAGGCAGCAGGCAGGCTCCAGGTGTGGTGTAGCAAAATAGGCGTGGTATACAGCACTGCATTACTTCAGCTCAACACGGTACTTGACCAGGATAGCACAAGATACAGGTTACAGGTAGCAGGAACGGGAAACACTGGGAACTGGGAAACACTAGGAGACCATTTGCTTAGACAGACTAGGGTATGACAACAATGCTCAGGCATTGCAGGGAGGGGCACAGTCCTTCTTAAAGCCCAGGGTGCTCTGGGAGCAATCAGCTCAATCTCCCACCTGTGTGCACTTTGGCTCCTTAAGTCTGGACTGAGCTCGCGAGCGCACCCTCGTGGTCACTGTGGAACAGGACAGCCGCATGTGCAGACATCTTTGGAGAGAAGGGCGTCGATTGGATGGAAGGAGTTTGTGGTCAGCGACCACGGACGTTACAGTATCCCCCCTCTTACGCCCCCTCCTCTTGGGACCAGAACGAGAGAGAAACCTCTTAATGAGGGTAGGAGCATTGAGATTCTCTTCTGGCTCCCAGGACCTCTCCTCTAGACCAAACCCCTTCCAATCTACTAAATAAAAGTTTCCTCCTCTTACTTTTTTAGTGTCAATGATCTCCTTAACCTCAAAAGTCTCTGATGAACCGCTGAGAGCAACTGCAGGAGTGGAAGTCTTGGAGTAGCAGTTCAAGATCACCGGCTTCAGTAGGGAGACATGGAAGGATTTGGGTATCTTGAGGGTAGGAGGCAGCCGAAGCTTCTAGAAAACAGGGTTGATTTGTTGCATAATCTCGAAAGGTCCAAGGAACCTGGGAGCAAACTTGTACAATGGCACCCTCAGCCGGATATTCCTAGAGGACAGCCAGACCTTAGTACCTGGAAGGAACTGGGGAGGCTCTCGTCTTCTTGTGTCTGCCTTTCTCTTCATGCGGTCGACCGCCAGCAGAATAGAAGATCGAGTCTGCTGCCAGATCTGTAGAAAGTTCCTGAATGCAGAGTAAGCTGCAGGCACCTGGGACGTAGTGGAAACAGGAAAAGGTATACGAGGGTGTTGGCCAAAGACAATGAAGAATGGACTCTTAGCGGTGGACTCACTAGTATGGTTGCTGTAGGAGAACTCAGCCCAAGGAAGCAGCTGCACCCAGTCATCATGCTGCCTGGAGATAAAGTGTCGTAGATAGTTCTCCATAATCTTGTTTATTCTCTCGACTTGACCATTGGACTGAGGATGGTAGGCAGAGGAAAAGTCCAACTTCACACCGAGGAGTACGCAAAGGGCTCTCCAGAACTTAGAGGTGAACTGAACCCCCGATTTGACACAATATGTAGAGGCAAGCTGTGCAGACGGAAGATGTGTTGGATGAAGAGATTGGCCAGTCGAGAAGCAGACGGTAGGCCGTTCAGTGGAACGAAATGAGCCATTTTGGAGAATCGGTCCACCATCACACAGACCGTACTGCAACCAGCAGAGAGAGGCAGGTCCGTGACAAAGTCCATAGCGATATGTTGCCAGGGGGCATTGGGCACAGGCAAAGGCTGGAGCAGGCCCACCGGTTTGGAGTGGGCAATCTTATTTGCTGCGAAAACCCTGCAGGAGGAGACAAAGTCCGTGATGTCTTTGGGCAGCGTGGGCCACCAGAACTGACGAGCGATCAGGTCTCGTGTCTTACAGGTGCCCGCGTGACCTGCCAATTTGGAACTGTGTCCCCAGCGGAGGATTCTTCTTCTGTCCGCCACACGCACAAAAGTCCTCCCCGGGGGAATGTCTCTAACTTGCAGAGGGTTGACAGGGATGATACAGGATGGGTTAATGATACTCTGTGGAGACTCCATGGTGTCCTCTGTCTCGAATGACCTGGACAAGGCATCGGCCCCCAAATTCTTGTCGGCCGGATGGTAGTGGAGCTCAAACTGGATCCGGGCAAAGAACAGCGACCACCTGGCCTGACAAGGATTCAGTCATTGGGCCATCTGGAGATAAGTGAGGTTCTTGTGGTCCGTAAATATCAAGATGGGATGAACTGCGCCCTCTAATAGATGTCTCCACTCCTCCAGAGCCAATTTAATGGCCAGTAACTCCCAAGCTCCAATCGAGTAGTTGCATTCTGAGGAAGAGAAGAGCTTAGCGTAATAGCCACATACCATTGACTTGCCCTTAGAACCTCTCTGGAACAGGAGGGCAAGTGAAAGCACTATTCAGGCTATTAAATGCAGCATCTGCCTCTGGAGTCCACACCTTGGCGTTCATGTTTTTCTTGGTGAGGGTAGAGATAGGAGATGTCAGTGAGGAGAAGTTTGGAATTAACTGTCTGTAGAAATTGGCGAATCCCAGGAAGCGCTGTATGCCCTAAAGCCTTGAGGGCGTGGCCATTCCAGGATGGACTTTACCTTTTCAGGATCCATCTTGAGACCTCGATTCAAAATGATGTAGCCCATGAAGAGTAGAGCATTTTTCTCAAATACGTACTTCTCCAACTTGGCATACAGGTGATTCTCCCTTAACCGCAGCAAAACTTGACCAACATGTCTCCAATGAGTCATTGGATCTGGAGAAATAATCAAGATGTCATCAAGATAGACCACAACACAAACATAGAGGAGGTCGCGGAAGATGTCATTAACGAACTCCTGGAAGACCGCGGGAGCATTACACAGGCCGAAGGGCATTACTAGATATTCATAGTGTCCGTCACGGGTGTTAAATGCAGTCTTCCATTCGTCACCCCGGCAAATCCGGATTAGGTTGTAAGCCCCACGCAGATCTAGTTTAGAAAAAAATCTTGGCACCACGTATACAATCAAACAGTTCAGAGATCAATGGCAACGGATACCCTATTTTTCACCGTGATCTGGTTGAGACCCCGGTAGTCGATCCAAAGATGCAGAGAACCATCCTTTTTCTTGACGAAGAAGAACCTGGCTCTTGGCGGGGAGGAAGACTTTTGTATGAAGTTCCTTTCCAAGTTCTCTTTAACATAGGCGGACATGAACATAGTCACTGGCAAGGAGAGAGGATATACCCTACCACGGGGGAGGGAAGCACCAGGAACTAGGTCGGTAGGACAGTCATGTGCCCGGTGTGGGGGCAGCGTCTCTGCCTCTTTCTTGCTGAAGACATCCAAAAATGCAGAATAATGACCAGGCAATCCTGCCAAGGACCGAGGCAGAGGTAACAAATCTGTACCAGGCAGCGGTTGAGACACTCGGAGCTCCAATGGAGAACCTCTGCTGAATTCCAGTCCAGGACTGGGGCATGTAGTCGGAGGCAAGGCAGACCCAGCAGCACTGTATTGACGGCCTTGGGCAGGACAACGAACGAGAGGAGCTCGGAGTGGAGGGCTACCACTTGGAGCCTCAGCGGCTTGGTCACAGCTATAATTGGGTCTGGCAGAGGTAGTCCATTTACAGATGCAACCATCAACGGCCTCTCCAGAGGGGTAGTGGGCAATTGGAGAAGATCCACCAGGTCTCTACGAATAAAATTAGCAGTGGATCCACAGTCCAGATACGCAGAGACCTGATGCGTTTTCTCGCCGGACACTATAGTCACAGGAATGGACAATTTAGACGAAAGTCCTTCTTTACCCAAAGTTGTCTCTCCCACCAACCCTAGGATCTGGGGCTTTTGGGGACACAAACGCACAAAATGGCCTCCGAGGCCGCAATATAGACAGAGACCCGAGATGCGTCTGCATTGTCTCTCCTGGGTAGATAGCTTAAACTGGTCCGTCCTCACAGACTCCTTAGGAGGATCGGCAGTTCTCGGATCCTTCTATCAATCTGGGCGGCCAGAAGGATGAGGTCATCCAGGGTAGACGGTAGATCTCGGGTGGCAAGCTCATCCTTAATCTTAGGAGACAGTCCCTGCCAGAATGTAGCCACCAGGGCCTAATTTTTCCACAACAGTTCTCCTGCCAGGGTGCGGAAGTTTATGGCGTACTCGCCCACGGAGGTGTCTCCCTGGCGTAGGTTCAGCAAGGAGGCGGCTGCAGACGAGACTCGTCCAGGCTCCTCAAACACCGTGCAAAATGTTTGGAGGAACCCCTGGGGTTCTCAAGGGCCCTGCCAGTGAGGAGAGAGACGATGAAAGTGACCCTTGCGCCATCAGATGAAAATGCCCTTGCATACAGGCTAAAGTCGATCTGGCACTGGTTCAAAAATCCACGTCAGGTCCTTGCGTCTCCATCATAGCGGTCAGGAAGTGGCAAAGAAAATGGGGGTTTAGCACTGCCAGGAGGTGTAGTCAGAGGATCAGTACTGCCAGGAGGTGTAGTAGGAGGATCGGCAGCTTGCACCTCCAGCCGATGTGCAATAATGCTCAAAGTCTGGAGGAGTTGGTCCTGTTGAGATTGGAGGTCTAGCATATCCACCTGCATCTCTTGTGACATCATCATTGTCTTGGATTGACCAGCGGGGTCCATGGCCTGAGCATACCGTCACGTTGGGTACGTGGACCCACTGGGCCATACCGCCTTGACGGTATGGCAGCTGGCCGACAGGACACAGGTCACAGTCTATAGGTAGCTCAGACAGTAGCAAGACAGGCTCGGCTGGGACTAGGCGGCAGGCAGGCGCCAGGCGTGGTGCAGCAAAACAGGTGTGGTATACAGCACAGCACGACTTCAGCTCAACACGGCACTTGACCAGGATAGTACGGGATACAGGTTACAGGTAGCAGGAACGGGGAACACTGGCAACTGGAAAACACTTAGGAGACCATTTGCATAGACATACTAGGATAACGACAACAATGCTCAGGCATGGCAGGAAGGGGCTGGGCCCTTCTTATAATCCAGCTCTGGGAGCAATATGCTCATTCTCCCACCTGTGTGCGATCTGGCTCCTTGTCTGGACTGAGCTCGCGAGCACACTCTGGTGGTCACTGTGGAACAGGATGGCCGCATGTGCAGACATCTCTGAAGAGAAGGGCGTCGACTGGATAGAAGGAGTTTGTGGTCAGAGACCACGGACGTTACAGTCAGTTTTCATATACAGTATAAATCATTGCTTTGCCTATGTATTACAATATTTTTGTGTTTACCAAGTGACAATATTCTTATCATGTTTTATCAAGCATCTTATATATATACACTACCGTTCAAAAGTTTGGGGTCACCCAGACAATTTTGTGTTTTCCATTAAAACTCACACTTATATTTATCAAATAAGTTGCAAAATGACTAGAAAATATAGTCAAGACATTGACAAGGTTAGAAATAATGATTTTTATTTGAAATAATAATTGTCTCCTTCAAACTTTGTTTTCGTCAAAGAATGCTCCATTTGCAGCAATTACAGCATTGCAGACCTTTGGCATTCTAGCTGTTAATTTGCTGAGGTAATTGGGAGAAATTTCACCCCATGCTTCCAGAAGGCCCTCCCACAAGTTGGATTGGCTTGATGGGCAATTCTTGCGTACCATACGGTCAAGCTGCTCCCACAACAGCTCTATGGGGTTGAGATCTGGTGACTGCGCTGGCCACTCCATTACAGATAGAATACCAGCTGCCTGCTTTTTCCCTAAATAGTTCTTGCATAATTTGGAGGTATGCTTTGGGTCATTGTCCTGTTGTAGGATGAAATTGGCTCCAATCAAGCGCTGTCCAGAGGGTATTGGCATGGCGTTGCAAAATGGAGTGATAGCCTTCCTTATTCAAAATCCCTTTTACCTTGTACAAATCTCCCACTTTACCAGCACCAAAGTAACCCCAGACCATCACATTACCTCCACCATGCTTGACAGATGGCGTCAGGCACTATTCCAGCATCTTTTCAGTTGTTCTGCGTCTCACAAATGTTCTTCTGTGTGATCCAAACACCTCAAACTTCGATTCGTCTGTCCATAACACTTTTCCAATCTTCCTCTGTCCAATGTCTGTGTGCTTTTGCCCATATTAATCTTTTCCTTTTATTAGCCAGTCTCAGATATGGCTTTTTCTTTGCCACTCTGCCCTGAAGGCCAGCATCCCGGAGTCGCCTATTCACTGTAGACATTGACACTGGCGTTTTGCGGGTACTATTTAATGAAGCTGCCAGTTGAGAACCTGTGAGGCGTCTATTTCTCAAACTAGAGACTCTAATTTACCTGTCTTGTTGCTCAGTTGTGCAGTCGGGTCTCCCACTTCTCTTTCTACTCTGGTTAGAGCCTGTGTGTGCTGTCCTCTGAAGGGAGTAGTACACACCGTTGTAGGAAATCTTCAGTTTCTTGGCAATTTCTCGGATGGAATAGCCTTAATTTCTAAGAACAAGAATAGACTGTCGAGTTTCACATGAAAGCTCTCTTTTTCTAGCCATTTTGAGAGTTTAATCAAACCCACAAATGTAATGCTCCAGATTCTCAACTAGCTCAAAGGAAGGTCAGTTTTATAGCTCCTCTAAACAGCAAAACTGTTTACAGCGGTGCTAACATAACTGCACAAGGGTTTTCAAGTGTTTTCTAATCATCCATTAGCCTTCTAACACAGAAAGGCAAACACAATGTATGATTAGAACACTGGAGTGATGGTTGCTGGAAATGGGCCTCTATACACCTATGTAGATATTCCATTAAAAACCAGACGTTTGCAGCTAGAATAGTCATTTAGCACATTAACAATGTATAGAGTGTATTTCTGATTAATTTAATGTTATCTTCATTGAAAAAAACTGTGCTTTTCTTTCAAAAATAAGAAAATTTCTAAGTGACCCTAAACTTTTGAATGGTAGTGTATATATATTGTCCTGTTTTCTTCCTGGCCAGTGACTTTCCTTGCTCTCAGACATGTTGCTACTAATATAGTAGTGCAATTTCCATCTTGATAGATTAAATACCCTCTGATTTAGGTGTTCACAGTTTACCTCAAATTATTTTCTGGAACTGTAATTTGCTAGAAGTCAAGATTAATCTTGCTTCTGTCTCTCATCCACAATTGAATGAATAAGCTGGGAGACTATATCAAATGAACTACCAATACGTTATACTGTTCTCTCAATTTTTGGACTGACTGAACAACTTTTAACACTGCCTTATTTGCATATCACAATACACAGCATTTGCCAATATGGTTCTTTTTTTTTTATTCAAATGACGATTCCATCATTGACCTTGTAATGCTATTTTCACAATCTATGAGATTCAAGGAGCCACTGACAGAGTTGAACAGACACATTGATCTGACTTCATTGATCTAGCATGTTAAAAAAAAGAAAGAAACCTCAAGCATATGCACTCAACAACTCACTAGGCAACATTTCAAGGTGAGCATTGACTCCTGGTGGGTTATTTGGCATAACAGGAAAGTCAGTTAAAGTTGTGACATTTCAACAATTTGCATGCAGTATTCTTGTTAGTTTGATTTGGTAATATTATTCCAGTGACTTTATTTCTAGTGATTAACCTTACAAATGATATTCGATATTTATAAATTATTGTACCAATCTATAGCATCTAAAGAAAACGTACAAAAATATTTAACAGTATACTATATACTACATATATTTTTTGTTTAGTTAACAGAAGAAAATATATAATTTTATAATATATTAAAAATAATTATCTATTTAGATAGATAGACTTGATTAACCCCTTCAGGACTCAGCCATTTTTTTATTTACATTTTTTTTTTCACTCCTCGCCTTCCAAGAGCCATAGCTTTTGTTATTTTTCCATCATTAAAAGTGGTGTGGGGGCTTTTTTTTTGCGGGAGGAGTTTTAGTTTTTAATGGTACCATATAATGAACTGGATAACTAAAAAAAAATAATTTGCGGCTGAAATTAGAAAAAGCTTTGATTCCGCGATTATTTTTTGGGTTTCATTTTTGCGGCTTTCACCGTGAGGTAAAAACGACAACTTAACTTTATTCTGTGGCTCAATACGAGTACGGTGATAATAAATTTATATAGTTTATTTTATATTTTACTACTTTTTAAAGAAAAAAACTTTTTGTTAAAAAAAAAAATAGTTTTGAGTCTCCCCATGCTGAGAGCCATAACTTTTTTATTTTTTCATCGATTGAACAGCGTGAGGGCTTATTTTTTGCGGGACAAGCTGTAGTTTTTATTAGTACCATTTTTTTGGTACATAAAACTTTTTGATAAAGTTTTATTAACATTTTTTTAAGAGCTAAGTTGACCAAAAATATAAAAAAAAAATTACGACGTTCGCCGTCATGCTATATTATAATAATTCAGACTTTTATGGATGCAGCGATGCCTATTTTGTTTACTTTTTCATTTTTTACATTACTTTAGAATAAAAATAGGAAAAGGTTTTTTTTTAACTTTTAATTTTTTGTAATTTTTTTTTCTACAAAAAACGTAATTTCACTTTTTTTTTTACACTGTTTATTAGCCCCCCTAGAGGACTTGAACCATCTGGTGCAATACACTGCAATACTAATGTATTGCAGTATATTGTCATTTTTACAGGCTTCTGATAAAAGAGGCAGAGTGAAGGCAGACCTGGGGGCCTTAATTAGGCCCCTGGGCTGCCATGACATCCATCTCGTTGCGATAAGTCATGCCCCATTTGCGTTAAGCCACAATTCTTTGGAACACTTTTAAAAAGTCTAGTGAAGGGCAAACATCTGGTTTAACAAGAAATGCGCCAAACTGCGTCAAGATGCGCCATATATGACACATTTGAGTTGCAGACAAATTAGTACATTTCCTGTTGGAACCCTTATTGCTTGGTTAAAGTATAATTGCAGTTAACACTTTATCTGTAGATCTACACTAGAACTTCATTAGACCTATTGTATTATGACGATCTAAAGGAAGCTATGGGTGGGCTAAATTTTCACAGCCAAAAATACCCAAAGACTGACTCTTCCACTGAATTAAAACAGATCTTCCCTTAAAATTGAAAACTAAGCTGTGGTAGGAGCTCAAGTTCCACCACCGTGTACCATGTTTATTTATCTATGTCATCCTGTTCTGATTCTGAACGTTTAGTCCTTTTGTAACTGGATACAGGCAGACATGATTAGCAGCGCTCACGCTCTGGTTTCTGGTCATCTCAAATAAATGGATTGAACACTGACGTATCTTTCTTCCCTCTACCTCCACCTCTGTCTCCTCTCTTGGTTCTGTTGTAAATTAGAATAAAATATTTTTAATTTTTTGGGGTCATGGAGACAACCCCTTTACATATGCCGTATTAGGCAGACGTCGTCTTGCAACATCCTGATGGACATCGCCGCATAAAGTTTTATAGAAACTATATTAGACCCATTATGAACATAAACCTAGAAATATCTTTACATTGTTCCACAGCAACCATATTGCATACAAGTCATACTACTTTCAGGTAAACATCAAAGTTTACTTGCATAAACCCGCAGATACAAAACTGAGAAGCAGCGGACATCATTTTAGTATATGCATACATATACAATGTATATATATATATATATATGTGTATATATAAAATGAGAAAAAGAATAAAGTAGCAAAGCAACATCATTGGGTGCAGGCCTCCTAGGCTGAGGCTAGGAACCCTTGTTAATGAAATCCCCCAAAAAATTAAGAGGCAGCACTCCAAGGAAATTGGTGAAAAAAAGTGGTGTGTTTATTCACCCCAGGCAGGCACACACCACCTTTTTTCACCAGTTTCCTTGGAGTGCTGCCTCTTCATTTTTTGGGGATTATATGTATATATATATATATATACACAGTGGATATAAAAAGTCTACACACCCCTTGTTAAAATGACAGGTTTTTGTCATGTTACAATATCAGTACAAGGTGAATAGTTTCAGAACTTTTAACACCTTTAGGTCTCATTTACACGAACGTGATATACGTCCGTGCGACGCGCGTGCTTTTCACGCGGGTCGCACGGACCTATACAAGTCTATAGGGGCATGCAGACAGTCCGTGAGTTTTGCTCAGCGTGAGTGCGCTGAAAAAAACTCACGACATGTTCTAAATTTCTGCGTTTTTCGCGCATCACGCACCCATTGAAGTCAATGGGTGCGTGAAAACCACGAAGGTCGCACGGAAGCACTGCTTTTCTGTTTACAAACATCCAAACGGAGTGTCTTAGCGCTGAGCGAACCAAACTTCACCGGGTTCGGCCGAACTCGTTTTGACCGAACCCGGCAAAAAAATTTCCAGTACGCGACGTCAGGAGAAAGTCACTGTCCAGGGTGCTGAAAGAGTTAAACTGGTTCAGCACCCTGGACAGTGACTTCCGATCACAATATACATGAACGTGTAAAAAAAAAAGAAGTTCTGACTTACCGATAACTCCCGGCTTCTTCCTCCAGTCTGACCTCCCGGGATGACAATTCAGTCCAAGTGACAGCTGCAGCCAATCACAGGCCAAGCACAGGCTGCAGCCAATGACAGGCTGCAGTGGTCACATGGACTGCCGCGTCATCCAGGGAGGTGGGGCCGGATGTCAAGAGAGGGACGCGTCACCAAGGCAACGGCCGGGAGACCGGACTGGAGGAAGTAGGAAGTTCTTGGTAAGTATGAACGTCTTTTTTTTATTCACAGGTTGCTGTATATTGTGATCGGAATTCACTGTCGAGGGTGCTGAAAGAGTTACTGCCGATCAGTTAACTCTTTCAACACCCTGGACAGTGACTGACGTCGACTAGCCTCATCTCTATGATGGCGGCTGCGCGAAAATCACGCAGCCGCGCATCATACACTGATGACACACGGAGCTGTCAAGTGCCTTTTGCGCACGCAAAACGCTGCGTTTTTTTGCGTGCGCAAAATGCACACGCTCGTGTAAATGAGGCCTTAATGTTGTCACGATCTGTGGGTGTGTGGGCCATACCATCGTAGCGAGATAGCAGCTGGCCAAATAGTGTACCATGCAAAGTCTATAGTCCGAACAAGGGTACCTGTGGTAGTACAGACAGTAGCAATGGCTAGGCTCAGATGGGACCTTGGCAGCAGACACCAGGCGTCGTGTAACACAACACAACTTCAACTCTTTTAAGGCACAGGAACAAGGTAGCACGGAATACAGGATACAGGTAGCAGGAATGGGAACACTGGGAACAGGAAAACACTAAGGGACCATTTGCCAGACTTACATGGGAAAACACAACAATGCTCAGGCAATTAGTGAAGGGGTAGGGACCTTCTTATAGTCCTGGGTGATCATGGGTGATTAGACAATTCCAAAAATGTGTGCGCGCTGGCCCTTTAAGGTCGGAACTGAGCTCGCATGCGCACCCTTGTGGTCACTATAGGCCAGGAAGGCTGCATGTGCTGGCACCTCCGGGAAGGAAGGCGTCGGCAGGATGAGAGGAGACTGCGGTCAGCGACCGCGGACGTTTTACAATTGTCACCGATAACAATTCCATTGAAAAACAAACTGAAATCTTTTAGGGTGGAACAATAAGAATAATGTGGTTGCATAAATATGCACACCCTTAAACTAATACTTTGTCGAATCACCCTTTGACTTTATGACAGCATTCAGTCTTTTTGGGTGGAAGTCTATCAGCATGGCACATTTTGACTTGGCACTCTTCCTTGCAAAAGTGCTCCAAATCTGTCAGATTGCGAGGGCATCTCCTGTGTACAGCCCTCTTCAGGTCACCCCACAGATTTTCAATGGGATTCAGGTCTCGGCTCTGGCTGGGCCATTCCAAAACTTTGATCTTCTTCTGGTGAAGCAATTCTTTTGTTGATGTGGAGGTATGCTTTGGGTCGTTGTCATTCTGAAAGGGGAAATTCCTCTTCATCTTCAGCTTCTTAGCAGACGCCTGCAGGCAGGGGCGTAACTAGGAAAGACTAGGCCTCATATCATACTTCTGACTGGGCCCCCCCTCCCTAGGTGCCACACGCAGCCTCTTTTATAAATAGTGCCTCTTGTAGATACTGCCCCCCTGTAGATTGTGCCATATAGCCCCCCTGTAGACAGTGCTATACAGCCCCCTGTAGACAATGTCACATCCCACTTGTAGATAGCGTTCCACCTTATAGATAGTGGCATATAGCCCCCCTGTAGATATCGCCATAAAGCCTCCCTGTATATAGTGCCAGACAGCTCTCCCTGTATAATGTGCCGCACAGCCCCTCCTTTGTATAAGGTGCCACACAGCCCCCCTCCCTTGTATATAGTGCCACACAGCCCCCCTTAGTTGATAGTGCCACACAGCCCCCTGTATATAGCGCCACACACAGATCTCTGAAGATTCTGCCACACATAGCCCCCCTAGTAGATAGTGCCACACAGCCCCCCTAGTAAATAGTGCCACACAGCTCCCCCTTGTGTATAGTGCCACACAGCCCCCCCCTCTGTATAGTTCCATACAGCCCCCTCTTGTATATAGCGCCACACAGCCTCCCTTGTAGATAGTGCCACACAGCCCTGCCTTGTAGATAGTGCCACACAGCCCCCTTTAGATTACTCCACACAAAGCCCCTGTAGGTAGCGCCACACAGACCTCCCCCTTGTAAAGAGTGCCATACAACCCCCCTAGTAGATATTGCCACACAGCTCTCCCTTTGCATATAATGCCACCCTGCTCCCCTCTTGTATGAAGTGCCACACAGCTCCCCCTTGTATATAGTGCCACCCTGCTCCCCCCTTGTATATAGTGCCACACTGCTCCCCCCTTGTATGTAGTGCCATCCTGTTCCCCCCTTTTATATAGTGTCACCCTGCTACCCACCTTGTACATAGTGCCACCCTGCTCCCCACTTGTATATAGTGCCACACAGCCCCGCCTTGTATATAGTGCCACCCTGCTCCCCCCTTGTATATAGTGCACCATGCTCCCGCTTCTATATAGTGCCACCTGCTCCCCCCTCGTATATATTGTGCCACTCTGCCCCCCCTGGTATATAGTGCCACCATGCTCCCCCTTGTATACAGTGCCACCCTGATCCCCCTTGTATATAGTGCCACCCTGCTTCCCCTTGTATATAGTGTCACCCTGCTCCCCCCTTGTATATAGTGCCACCCTGCTCCTCCCCTTGTATATATAGTGCCAGCCTGCTCCCCCTTGTATATAGTGCCACCCTGCTCCCCCCTTGTATATAGTGCCATCCTGCTCCCCCCCTTATATATAGTTCCACCCTGCTCCCCCCTTGGATATACTGCCACCCTGCTCACCCCTTGTATATAGTACCACCCTGCTCCCCCCTTGTATATAGTGCCACCCTGCTCCCCCTTGTATATAGTGCCACAATGCTCCCCCTTGTATATAGTGCCGCCTGCTCCCCCCTCGTATATAGTGCCACCCTGCTCCCCCTTGTATATAGTTCCACCCTGCTCCCCCTTGTATATAGTGCCACCCTGCTTCCCCCTTGTATATAGTGCCACCCTGCTCCTCCCCTTGTATATATAGTGCCAGTCTGCTCCCCCTTGTATATAGTGCCACCCTGCTCCCCCCTTGTATATATTTCCACCCTGCTCCCCCCCTTGTATATAGTTTCACCCTGCTCCCCCCCTTGGATATACTGCCACCCTGCTCACCCCTTGTATATAGTACCACTCTGCTCCCCCCTTGTATATAGTGCCACCCTGCTCTCCCCCTTGTATATAGTGCCACCCTGCTCCCCCCTTGTATATAGTGCCACCCTGCTCCCCCTTGTATATAGTGCCACAATGCTCCCCCTTGTATATAGTGCCGCCTGCTCCCCCCTCGTATATAGTGCCACCCTGCTCCCCCTTGTATATAGTTCCACCCTGCTCCCCCTTGTATATAGTGCCACCCTGCTTCCCCCTTGTATATAGTGCCACCCTGCTCCTCCCCTTGTATATATAGTGCCAGTCTGCTCCCCCTTGTATATAGTGCCACCCTGCTCCCCCCTTGTATATATTTCCACCCTGCTCCCCCCCTTGTATATAGTTTCACCCTGCTCCCCCCCTTGGATATACTGCCACCCTGCTCACCCCTTGTATATAGTACCACTCTGCTCCCCCCTTGTATATAGTGCCACCCTGCTCTCCCCCTTGTATATAGTGCCACCCTGCTCCCCTCCTTGTTTATAGTGCCACCCTGCTCCCCCTTGTATATAGGGACACAAACCCCCCCACAAATTTTTTTTTACTTACTTTGCCCTGTTCCCGCGATGGACTGCACATCCTCCTGTGCAGATCAACGTTATGCAGTGACGTCATCTACTCTGCCTATGCAGGGAGTCTTCCCAGCACCTTATAGGCTACAGGCCTAACATGGCCTGAAGTCTATAGTATTCATATGTATCTGCGTCCTGAGGATGCAGATACAAGTAAATGTCACCGCCGGGCATGAGGAAGCCCATGCCGCCCGGCCCCTAAATGTTAGAAGCCGGGCGTCTCGGGCCCCGTAGTGGCGTCGCTAGCACTGTAGCAGCCATAATGGCTGCTAGTGGCACCACCGAGCATGGGCCCCCAAATTCCGCAGGCTTCGTAGCAGCCGCTATGGCTGCTACAACGGTGGTTGCGCCACTGCTTGTAGGTTTTGTGCTAATATTGACTGATATTTGGAACTGTTCATAATTCCCTTCACCTTGGCTAAAGCCCCAGTTCCAGCTGCAGAAAAACAGCCCCAAAGCATAATGCTGCCTCCACCGGGCTTCACTGTGGGTATGGTCTTCTTTTGGTGATGTGCAGTGTTGGCTTTGTGCCAAACATACCTTTTGGAATTATGACCAAAAAGTGGCCATAACACGTTTTCCCACATGCTTTTGGCAGACTTGATATCTTTGCAAAACATAGTCGGGCATGGGTGTTTTTCTTTGTTAGAAAAGGCTTCCATCTTGCCACCCTACCCCACAGCCCAGACATATGACGAAAACGGGAGATTGTTGTCACATGCACTAGACAACCAGTTACTGCCGGAAAGTCCTGCAGCTCCTTTATTGTTTCTGTAGGCTTCTTGGTAGCCTCCCGGACCAATTTTCGTCTTGTCTTTTCATCAAGTTTTGAGGGACATCCAGTTCTTGGTAATGTGACTGTTGTCCCAAATGTAATCCACTTCTTGATGACCATCTTCACTGTGTTCCATGGTGTATCTAATGCCTTGGAAATTCTTTGGTACCCTTCTCCTGACTGATGCCTTTCAACAATTAGATCCCTTTGATGTGTTGTAAGCTCTTTACGGACCATGGCTTTTGCTGTCGCATGCAACAAAGAAAATGTCAGGAAAATCCTAATAGAACAGCTGAACTTTATATGGGGTTACTCAGAATCACTTTAAAGAATGGCAGCTGTGTACTGACTACTATTTAACATGAATTTGAATGTGTTTGGCTATTCCTGAACACAACCACATCCCCAATTATAAGAGGGTGTTTACACTTATGCAACCACATTATTTTAATTTTAATTTTTCCCCTCTAAATTGTACTGACTTTGTAACGTGACAAAAACTGGCAATTTAACAGGGGTGTGTAGACTTTTCATATCCACTGTATATATATTTATATATCATAAAGTTTACTTATAAAGTATCTCCAACTATAACTGAATATATTAGCTCTAAACCGCTTACTATAACGTATGTATTTTGCCTTGCAAGAAAAAGCAGGTGGTGAAAAAGGCAACATGGAGCATGCATAATATATAAGGTGGCCTGACTCAGACACTGAGTCTCTGCATTTATGTACAGATTACAGTATTTTGCCTCTCTGCCTTTTCTATGTATTATTTTTCTTCACTTGCACAGCACACTAAGCCACGTGGAAAACTCTAATTAAAATGTGACACGTTCTTTATAACTAACCTCGACTGTTGCTCAGTTTAACTTCTTCTTGCCTATGCTGTGTTATTATGTTTGTCCATTTTCTACACCTCTCAACTGTTTTTGCCGGTAAAAGAGTTTCAGAATATTCTGAAAAGTAATTTTTTTCAGCTCAACTTCCAATTTGATTACAGCAATCGATACACGGGTACTAAAAACGTTTAAGCTCCTTTTCATTAGAAAGAGACATTTTCCTTTTAGATGAACGTTGTTTTTACGGAATATCCCTCTGTGTATTTTTTGTACTACACTTTTTATGGATATTTATGTAGCAGTTCTTATTATTTAATAATCTGGATATATTTTATTAGAGAATTGCAGATAGAAGAGACAAAATCTGCTCTTAATGGCTCATCACAGGGCGGTACTGTGGCTGTTTTGTATACAGTCGTAATAGGGCTTCCATAGAGGTTCATGAGGCCCCTACTGTACTTCTGTATGCCTCTGATTCCATACGGAAGCATACAGAATTTGAGAGAAAAAAAGCAAAGGCTGCTACTCTATTCAGAACAACACGAAACCACACAATAAATTCACATTATGATCTATGTATTTTTTATAATGGAAGTTAATGACAAAAGTATAGGCAAACAATATTTTTATATTGTTTTTTTTTTTTTTTTTTAAATGTATACTGTCAATTGTACAGCTACAGTCATGTTAGTGTTCCATGCTCTATATGTATTTTTGTAACAGCTCTTGCATTACAGTATATATAGTGCTAAGGAGGGGATCGACGACCATCCTAGGAAATCTGGTAAACCCTTTCCAAGGCATTTCTTCAGGAAAGATCTCTCAGGACAGGGACAGATTCTGATCTTGGCACTAAATATACAGCATTATGCAAGAGCCGTTACAGATATGCAAATACAACATAGCTATGTGAGCAAGGCTGGCTCCAGGTTTATGTGGGCCCTTGGGCGACACATACTTAGTAGGCCCCTGTGCAGGGGAACTCACTGGCAGTAAAATGGCAGAAAACGTCACTTTGTGCCCTCATATAGATTTTAGGCCCTGTTTATGCCCCCATATAGAAGTTAGGCCCCCAGTTTGTACCCCCATAAAGTTAGTGCCCTCTGTAGATAGTGCCACAAAGCCCCCCTCCCTGGTAGTGCCACACAGCCCCCCCAGGTAGTGCCACCCAGCTCCCCCAGATTGTGCCACACAGCCCCCCTCCCAGGTAGTGCCATACAGCCCCCACCTCCCAGGTAGCGCCACACAGCCCCCACATCCCAGGTAGCGCCACACAGCCCACACCTTCCAGGTAGTGCCACACAGCCCATCTCCCATGTGGTGCGCGCACAGCCCCCTCCTCCCAGGTAGTGCCACACAGCCCCCTCCTCCCAGGTAGTGCCACACAGCTGGGCTGGGGATTCCGCTTCAGGAGAACCCCCTGACATCACTGTGCATATATGGACAGTGTTGTCAGGGGCAACCCCAGAGCCATAGTCCCGGGCAGAGCGCTACTAGCACTCTGCCTGGGACACTGCTCTGCTCCTAAAAACACTGTCCGTATATGGACAGTGATGTCAGGGTCTTCCCCAGAGACGGAGTCCCGGAGCAGAGCCACTTGCGCTGGGCCTCAAACTCCTTCTCTCCTCCTGACATCACTGTCCATATATGGACAGTGATGTCAGCGGCTTCCGCAGATACGGAGTCCCGGGGCAGAGCCGCTTGGAGAGCTCTGCATGGGACTACTTCTCTCCTCCTGACATCACTGTCCATATATGGACAGTGATGTAAGGAGCTTCCCCAGAGATGGAGTCCCGGTGAAGAGCCGCTGGTAGCGCTCTGTTTGGGACTCCTTCTCTCCCTCTGACATCACTGACCATATTTGTAAAGTGATGTCAGGGGCTTCCCGAGATACAGAGTTAAAGAGCAGAGCCGCTTGTGCTGGGCCTCAAACTCCTTCTCTCCTCCTGACATCATGTCAGCGGCTTCCGCAGAGACGGAGTTCCGGAGCAGAGCCGTTTGTAGTGCTCTGCCTGGGACTCCTTCTCTCCCTCTGACATCACTGTCCATATATGGACATTGATGTCGGGCTTCCCCAGAGACGGAGTCCTGGAGCAGAGTCGCTAGCGCTCTGCCTGGGACACCTTCTCTCCTCTGGACATCACTGTCCATATATGGACAGTGATGTCAGTGGCTAGCACAGAGACGGGGTCCCGGTGCAGAGCTGCTTGTAGCGCTCTGCCTGGGACTCCTTCTCTCCCTCTGACATCACTGTCCATATATGGACAGTGATGCAGTGACAACGGCAGCGACAGTACCCGGCGGCAAAGTGGGCCGCCCCAAGGGTAGTGGGCCGCGGCACTTGCCCGGGTTCGCTGGGTGCTGATACCGGCTCTGTATGTAAAGATACCCTTAGACATTCGATCTCTACGAAAATAGCATGTGCCATATAGATTTCTAAATGAGCATATGTATATTAATTTTTTTATTCATATATTTATTGTCCACTATGTACCTACAATATAAAGCCAGGTGTAACTAGAATAATCCTCTTCTGTTACTTTCACAATTCAGATTTTTCTTAGTTATATGGCTTTCCGGTAAATGTTGGTGGCTACCAATATATAAATGTTGTGTCACCCAGCTTTCTGATACCTTCAGAGGCGTAACTAGGAAAGTCTGGGCCCCATAGCAAACTTTAGACTGGGCCCCTCTTCCCTGGGTGCCACACACAGCCCCCGATAGTGCCCCCCGTAGGATCTGCCATACAGTCCCCTTGTAGACAGTGCTATACAGCCCCCCCTGTAGACAGTGTAACACCGATCTTGTAGATAGTGCCCCCCTTGTAGACAGTGGCATGCAGCCGCCCCTTGTAGATAGTGGATTCCCCACCTCCCCCTGTAGATAGGGCCATACATCCCTCCTGTAGATAGCGCCCCCACCTCCCCTTTGTAGACAGCGCCATACTGCTTCCCCTGTAGACAGCGCAATACAGCCCCCTGTAGATAGTGCCATACAGCCCCCCTGTAGATAGCGCCATACAGCCCCCCTGTAGATAGCACCATACAGCCCTCCAGTAGATAGCGCCATACAGCCCCCTGCAGATAGCGCCATACAGCCTCCCTATAGATAGCACTATACAGACCCCTGTAGATAGTGCCATACAGCCCACCTGTAGATAGCGCCATGCAGCCCCCACAGTAGACGCTTCCATACTGCCCCCTGTAGATAGCGCCATACAGACCCCCACTGTAGATAGTGCCATATAACCCCCCCTGTAGATAGCGCCACACATCCCCCTGTAGATAGCGCCATACAGCCCACCTGTAGATACTGTCATACATCCCCCTGTAGATAGCGCCATACAGCCCCCATGGAGATACTGGCATACAACCCCCCACTGTAGATAGTGCCATACATGGCCCCCTTGTAGATAGTGCCATACAGCCCCCCTGTAGATAGTGCCATACAACTCGCCCTTTAGATAGTGCCATACAACCCCATGTAGATACTGTCATACAGCCCCCCTGTAAATACGGCCATACAACCTCCCACTGTAGATGGAGCCATACAGCCCCCTGTAGATAACACCATACAACCCCCCCAACTATAGATAGTGCCATACAACCCCCCTGTAGAAAGTGCCATACAGCCCCCCACTGTATATAGTGCCATACAGCCCCCTGTAGATACTGCCATACAGCCCCCCCTGTAGATAGTGCCATACAAACCCCTGTAGATACTGCAATACAGCCCACTAGAGATAGTACCATAAAGACCCCCTCCTGTAGATAGTGCCCCAAAACAAATAAAACAAAAAAACTTTATACTCACCTAGGTCCCTTTCCCGCGATGAACGGAGCTTCTACACAAGCCCCCTCAATGCTGACGGGAACCTTGCGTAGACCGGCGCGATCTAGTAACTTCATCACGCCGGCCTGCACAGGGATCCCGTCCCTGCACCTGACAAGCTACAGACCGAACGGCTAGTAGCCAATGGCAGAGCAGGGAATTACCTCCCTGCTCTATCATAGTGTTCAATAGTATCTGTGTCCTAAAGATGCAGATACTATTGAATGTAACGCCGCTACGCTCTATCAGCCACCGGTCATGGGGGGGGCCATGGGGGGGACATGGGGGTTACGCCACTGGATAACTTAGGCTTGATCCTTTGTCCTGTATTTTCAGGAACTGATATAATGAAATGGCGGAATATAATTTTTTTAAAACTGGAAAGAAAAGGACAACTCAGGGACAATTATTTCCTGTTATGTTTCTGATTCTATAATAATGCTCTTTTTAAGGACGTAACAGGTTGACAAAGGGCGGTGTGATGCACATGTCAGGAGTGGATCCTAAAGGGAAAAAAAGTATAGGGGTCTATATGGCGGAGCGGACACTTTTTTCATTCTTTGTTGCTACTTATGGGTAAGCTCATGATTTGACTAGCTAACTCTGTTCAATGCACTGTCTCTGGTATTATATTTCTGCAATAGAGGTCTGTTTAATACATTCACCTGTTTGCCCATAGATTGCAACTAGCAACAAGTTTGTGAGCGGTCTCCGACCATTATACTAGAGTCATATATTTTTGTTGTTTTTAACTTGTATGATGTTTGTCCAATAAAATTTAACATTTTTATATATATACATTGGCGTCAAAGGCTCTCAATTGTTTCTCTATGTTAAAAAGATTTGAACCATAAATTAACCAGTATGAATTGTACGAGGGATGCTCATCGGTAATAGACTAGGCGGGGCCAGTAGTTCAAACTTTACCAAGCTTGTTGGATTTTCATGCGCAATATTGTCGCAAGTACAATGCTGGCGCTCCAACTAACGTGTTTGAACACACAATTCATTGTTTTAAAGCATGGATGGACCATAACAGCAGACGACTATTTCAAGTGGCATTGCAGTCTATGAGAAACAGAAAGACAAAACTTCAATTTGCAAAAGAGCCCAAAAATTGGATCACTGAGAAGTAAACATTGCCTGGACAGATGAATATATATTTCTGTTGCACCATGCTGTTGGTAAGAATTTGTGCAAACATCATGAAGCGATGGGCCCTTCATGTCAGGTGTCAACAGGTCAGGCTGGTGGTGGTAGAGTAATTATGTGAGAAATGATTTCTTGGCACACCCTGGGTCTTCTGATACCTGTGGATGGACGTTTCAGCAGTAAGGCTTACCTTAGAAGTGTGGCCAACCAAGTTCATCCCTTCATGGCAGCTGCTTACCCTATGGCAGAAAGACACTTTAGTGCCAACTGTGAAAAGCTATCCTGTCCGCATGGGCCAATATTCCTGCAGAACGATTTCAAAAACTAGTGGAATCTATGCCACGACAAATTGCTGCTACGACGAAATGTGGTTCTGAAGGCAAAGGAGGTCCAACGTGCTACTAGATGGTTGTCTCTAAGGCCCCATGCACACGACCCTAGCCATGTGCACGGCCGTGATTTTTGCGTGGGCCGGCCACGGAGTGTCACCGTGAGCTGCCCGCAAATCGCGGGCCATGCACATGGCCGCGTCCATTATTTTCTATGAGCCTGGACCGCAGAACACGGCTGTAATAAGACATGCCCGTTCTTTCTGCGGTCCAGGCTCCTGGGCCATGCACGGACCGTGGAAACCACGGTCGTGTGCATGGCCCCATATAAATGAATGGGGCCGCAATTCTCCCGTGGATTTTCGGGGGAATTGCGGCCGCAAAAGCATGTTCGTGTGCATGGGGCCTAACAAAGTGGCCATTTAGTGTATACTTTCTGTATTGCAAAACTATTGTTAATCTATAAGGGCATTTCACATGGATGTATAAAAAATTTGTGTATTTAGGAAACAGAGGCGCAAAATTTCAATTCAAATCTGTATTTCATCAGTATTTCAAAGGGGATGTCTTGTGTGTTTTCATAGAAGATAGCTCATGAGTGTTATGAATGTATTAAACCTATGCAATACTGATGACATACAAATTCTATATGATCCGTAATTGCAGGACTATTGTAAAACAGTATTCTGCATAAGTAGGCACCCACTCTGGTTAATCTAGCTTTATCATGCTGGGAAGAAAAAAAATCAAGTACAGAAAAAAATCCATCCTACATGGTTGGATCCTTTTTTCCCTTAATGGTTGTTCTTGGCTTATCTGTAATACAGCACCCATGGACATCTGTGGGGCCCTACTGCACCTAGGCATGACCAATTTTATATCAAGTTGTTTTACTGCTAGATTCCATATGAATCTGTAAAAAAAAATAATTGTGGTATGCTTCATCAAACGCTGTATTACAGAGATATTTGGAGAATATTTATGTAATATAGCTCTGTACGGATTTCCATATGGCGGCAAACAGAGTGCCTGTGACTCTGTGTACATGGCCTGCCATGTACATAAAGCATAAGACTGCCTTCAGGTGGCTTTCTTTATTTTGTGCCAAGAATATTGATCAGATCCTTTCAGAACTAAGGTTCCCTGTCTGGATCCAATTCCATCTTGGGAAAAAATGAATTGCTCTCAAATAAAGCTGTGTTACAATTGTCTTAAATGGCGTTAAACTGGAAGTGATTGCTAAAGGACTGGATTTCAACATGAGGCCTGTTCGGCAGTGCCTGTCAGGGCCCGTATTATACTGTATATAGCAATGCATTTAAGAGGAAAAAAAAGCTCCATACATATGGTATTCAGAGGAGCATGCCACAATTTTTTTTCAGGTTCATACAGAATCTGCCAGAAATCTGCCAGAAAAATCGCTCTGTATGCCTCCGTATGAAATCAGAGGCATACGGAGGTACAGTAAAGGCCCCATTCACTAGAATTAGAGCCGTATTATGACTCCATACAACATTATGATTGATAACGGCCATGTGCATGACATCTTAGTTTTGGTTACCAATTCTTCTACTTGATCTTGGGTCTGTTGCCGATTTAAGGTTTCGTAAGGCATAATAATATAATTCCTCCATGATGTACAGGCTGTAATGGATGGACCTCTTTCACTATTCTAGCCATTGTGCATGCTTTAATACTTACATTTATAAATGTAATTATTTTTAATGAAGTTCATGTTGTTGTTTAAAAAATCTGTTGTCATTTGATTGTACTGATTCTAATATGGTACTATATCTATTTAGAGAAATACATAAACTAATGTGTGGCTAAGCTTGCATCCATTATTTTTCATGTGCATAGTTGCAGTTTTCTGACATTTGTTTCAATTAAAAAGACCATTTTGTTCAACTGCAGATGGAAATCAATGTAGCTCATTAGTAGTAATGTGTCTGAAATCTAGAAATGGTTAATATGCAGCAGCTTATGTCTGTGTGTGCAAAATATATTCTAAGGACTGCTACAAGGAAAGACTGAATAAAGAATTTTTAGTAGTGGACAAACACATTAAGAAGAATAAACATACCACACCCTTTACTAGACAACTTACTGTAGGTTATTTTGATGAGGATAAGTCATATAAGGAAGAAATCATTCTGTATGTCCCGAAAAATATTCTTGCTTACTCAGACCTTTATCCAAGTCTGTTAAACCAATGCCGATTTTCTTGACTGGGTCAGGCTTCGTTCACATCTGTGCCAGGTTCCCGTTCTGACATTCCGTCGGAGGTTTCCATCAGCACGGGACCCTGACTGACACAAACGGTAACCAAAGGTTTCCGTTGCAATCACCATTGATTTCAATGGTAACGGATCTGGACCCAATGGTTTCCGTTTGTCTCAGTTGTGCAAGGGTTCCATTGTTTTGACGGAATCAATAGCATAGTCGAATGCGCGATTGGTTCCATCAAAACTACTGAACCCTGTCACAACGGTGACCAACATAAACCATTAACAACTTTTCCGTCACCATTGAGATCAATGGTGAAGGAAACGGAAGCTAAGGTTTCCGTTTGCCTTTCCATTGAGGGGTTAACCTGACGGAAGCCTCCGACGGAACCCCTCAACGGAAGGGCAACGCTGATGTGAACAGGCCCTAAAGGCATGTCCACACTGGGGTATATTTGCAGTTAAGCTTTTAATGACTGCAAACTGATGCGCACAATTGAACTTTGGAAACAGTATGTACTATACAAATAAATAGAACCTGTCAAATAATTGGCCGACCAAAATGATGATCTCATGCGTAGAATGAATCCCTTTCATATACAGAGCGTTCTGACATTCAGCACTCTTCAGAGGGCTCACACTACAGGATTCCTTTCAAACATCGTGCTTCATATGAGTCATGGAGAGCATCACATTAGCCACCAGGCAGTGTTAACTACCCACGTGGGCTCTTTGGGTATTGGGCAATATTTAGTGGTGTTCATTAGTTATATCTGTTTTATCTGTTTCTGGGAACACTCTGTAATATAGCCACTGCAACAACCCCCACAAGGGATGCCATCCAGCTTTTCAGTCTCCTACGTGGCACACCTGCCTAGTTATGTAGTAATATATGCCAGTGCCACCCCTCTATTAATGCTGTGTAACTAGGTACATATTCTGTTAGTTTATGTACATATACAGAGGACTAGCTGTGCGCCAAATATCTCCATCTCTGGTACAGTACAATTCAGGTGAATAGGGTTTTACAAAATTGCAGCATGCTCTATCTGTTGCAGATTATTTTCTGGATTTAATGTGAAATGTTAAATACTTTTGTGTCAAAAAAGACAAAAGTATAATAGGTATGATACTTTTATTGGCTAACCATAAAAGTTCTATATGCAAGCTTTCAGAGCACAGAGGCCCCTTCTTCCGGAGCTGCCGACACAGACCCCGGAAGTCCGAGGTTTGTGATGGAGAACTTCAGGGGACTTTCAGTCCCCCGTTCTCCCTATCGATGCCAGCGATCGCACATGTATCCCCTATCCTGTGGAGAGGGGATACATGTCTTTTGTTTAATGGCAGAGCGGGGAGATACTTCCCTGCTCTGCCGTAGTCGTGTTCAGTGGCGTCTCTCTGTAGCAGCCATAGCGGCTGCTAGCGGAGCCTCCGGCCATGGGAAATCTAGAAAACAATCAGCATGTATACTACAGATTTCAGGCCAATCCACCTTTACTGCATCTGGACAGTCTTATTACACCATTGGCATCTTTGCCCAGCATTCCCAGACACAGATATAACCAAGAAATGGCTAAATAGAATTTTTAACAATGTTTTTAAACAGCTTGACAGAAGTAGGTAAGTCAGGGATTGGTTATTTATTATGATTGCTATAATGATTATTATTTAGGTGTAATGCTTTTTATATTGCTGGTTTGACAGACACTATATTTATTGTAAATTGTCAGGTTAATGGTATTTTATAAATCCTTCAGGCAGGAAATACTGTATAATAGATCAGGTATCTAGTACTTAACGAAATTCAGCACTCTGGAAATATCATTGCTAACAGTTAAAAATAATTGTGTTTTGTTGAACTAAACATCATTTCTTGACAGTGCTATATGGTTGGATTCTCCTTAGATTAAGGTTTTATCTTTTTTTTTTTCAGAGTTCATAGGTTAGGCAGATGAGTTTCCATTGGATATGATCTTATTATATTACTATACAAGAAAAAAAAGTCACAAAAATGCACTGCACAGCACAAATTGTAGGATTTGAAATAAAAAGGTGAGTGAGAGAGGCTATGATTAAAGGCTTTAGTTTCTGCCTGCACAGTCGATTTTGCTCACTACAGCTTTCCAATTAGCTGTGGAAAAAATACACACGCACCTTCCAAAAGTCACTCGACATAGCTGTATGAGGGATTATTTTTTGTCGGACAACTTCAAGTTTTTTATGTCACCATTTGAAATAGCATATAATGTACTGGGAAACTGGAAAAAAATCTTTGCGGAATTGGAAAAAAACAGATTCTTCCATTGTTTTTTTTATTTCATTGTTCCAACTTTCACTGTGCGATCAAAATGACGCGATAACTTTATTCTGCGGTCCAATGTGAATACGGCAATACCAAATTTATATAGTTTTTTTATGTACTACTTTTACAAAGAAAAAACTATTTATTAAAACAAAAAGTAGTTTGAGTCGCCATTTTCAGACCCATAACTTTTTATTCTCTTCCAATGGAGCAGTGTGAGGGTACGAACATATATGACGTAATCTGGGTGGATAGGCTGCGTCAAGCTGTGCAGCGTATCCGCCCTGAACACAGCAGGGAATGTTGTTTGAAAAATCACACCACATTGAAATAAAAGTTCATACTTACCCCCTCCCTCTTCTCTGCGCGTAGTCCAGGCCTCCTGGGATGACGTTGCAGGCCATGTGACCGCTGCAGCCTGTGATTGGCCCAAGAGCCCAGACTGGAGAAGCAGGGAACTCTGGGTAAGTATAACTTTTTTTTTTCTCTTACTTGCGATTTTTGCGGCAGAATTACAGCACACACACCACTTTGTTGCAGGTTTAAGCACCCCATTGAATTCAATAGGAAAACTCGCAATAGAAGAACTGCGATTCCGCAGCATTAATTGACATGCTGCGGGGTTTATTCAGCTGCATTTATCTGCAGTGTGGGGACGAGATTTGTTGACTCCTCACCAATACTTACTTTGGGGGGGGAGGGGTGTTTTTTTAACGTTTAAGATTTTTTTACCCTAAGGGACTTAAACAAGCAAACATTTGATCGCTGGTAAAATACACTGCAATACCTGTGTACAATACACTCTAATACCTATGTATTGTGCTATTTACAGACTTTTATTAGGCCCTGGGAGATCTGGGTGCCTTCATTAGGCCACCAGGCTGCAATGACAACCATCAGCATCCTGTGATTACATTGTGGGGAGGTGATGGGCTGATGGAGGGAGCTGTCCCGATCTTTTTAACAGTTTAAATTTCGCGGTCACTATTGACCACAGCATCTAACTGGATAAATTGCCGGGATCGGGGGTTATCTCCGACCCTGGCCATTACAGTGCGGCGTCAGCTGTTACAGTATGAAGTGGTCTCAACATGTGAGCCCACTCCATACTCCCCCGTAGCGGCTTAAACGAGAGAGGGAAAGCCAAAGGGGTTAAACAAGAGAGACAGTTAAAGCGTAACTAAACGTTCGATCAACTTTTTATTTTCTAGCAGCATGTGTAATATAAATATATTTTTGAATATACTTTATTAATGAATTTGGGCTCCTTTTTGTGTTATATGTCTTTTAAATGGCCACTCTGACACTTTTTTACTACATTTTATGTCTTGTACTTCTCCTGTTGCTAGCAGAAATCCATACACTGTTTGAATGTATCGGTGTACGGACTCTGCTGCCTGTGTGTACGGGTGGACTGCCCCATCCTGACGTCAGACGTGCACACCCCCATTGTGACGTCAGAAAGGTCTCTCTGCCTCTATGTACTATACAGTTCTCTATAGAGTAACCGACAGCAGCATAGCGCAGGGAGGGGAATGACAGCTCTGCTGCTGTATGGACCATAGTATGTGTGAGAGGCGCTTCCATAGCAGAAGCGCAGGTCTGGCGCCCCATCCCTGTCCCCTCTTCCCCCTCTCCACTGTACTGTAACTGGCAGGGAGAATAACAGCTCTGCTACTGTCCGGTCTATGGTATGTGTGAGTGGCGCTTCTGTAGCAGAAGCGCAGGTCTAGCGGCGGCTCCCTCGCTAGACCTGCACTTCTGCTATGGAAGCGCCTCTCACACATACCATACAGCGGACAGTAGCAGAGCTGTCATTCACCTCACTGCGCTCTGCTACTGCCAGTTACAGTACTGTGGATAGGGGGAAGAGGGGACAGGGAGGGGGCGCCAGACCTGCGTCCAGTGGCGTAGCTATAGGGGTCGCAGCGGTCGCACTTGCGACCGGGCCCCGAAGCCACACTAACGCTGACTGGGCTGTACTAAGGAGGAGGAGGAGCCAGGATAATCAGACTGCCGCACTCCGCGCTGTGTCTGGTTGCAGTGATGGACTTGCATTCACTGCTGTTCTCTTACTGGTCTCTGTGCCTGGGTGATTCTCCCCCTTCCCTCCGGCAAAGAGTCTCAGGATACTGTAATCTGAGCTGCTAATTAGCATCAGATAAGACTAGGACTGCTCCGTTCGTCCCCCGTCCTGTCTTATCTTCCCTGCACTTGCCAGGGAAAGTGAAAAGAAAAACTCTGATTGCTTTCTTCTGGAGTGTGCAGAGATATTTCCATCTCTATATATAATGTGTTCTGCTGTGCATAGCTCAGTGCACGCTCACAGTATTGTTGTTATCACCTCAGAGTTCACTGCTCATGAAAGATACAGACAAATTGTAACATCTCACACAGTAAGACACGCCCCTAGCAACTGCCAGAATCAGGAAGTGTAAGAAAATAGATGTGGACGGTTTCACAAGAAAAAAAGCTGCAAAAAAGGTACTTTGAAGTGAAAAAAATTGCTAGGAGTAATGTATTCACATAAAGGGACATAATAGCAGTTTAAATATTTTTTTTTTGCAAAAGTTTAGCTACGCTTTGAGTAATATTTTAATAAATCCAATATACTAGTAATATCATGGAAGGATAAGAAAGTGTTAAAGGGGTTGTACAAAAATCTACAATTATGACCTTTCCACGGGGTAGGTGATAATTGTCTGATCCCTGGGGGATGGCCACCTCTGGGACCCCCAGGATCCTTCTCGCTGCACCCCTGCAGTGAGGAGGACCATGACTGAAACCTGACACTCCAATCAATATCTATGGGACTAATGGAAAGGGCCATGCACTGTACTTGGTTGTGTCCATGATTCAGATGGCGTTTGAATGGAAGAGTAGTGCACATGCTTGAATGCCGCTCCATTCAATGTCCTCCTCACTGTGGCTAAGCAGTGAAGAGAAATGGGGGGGGGGTTCAGGACACACATTCTCGCGATCGGCAGGAGTTCTTACGGTGGGGCCCCCAGCGTTCAGACAATTATCACCTATTCTGTGGATTGGTGATAATTGTTGATTTTGATACAACCCCTTTAAAGGAGAACTAAACTTAAAGGGGTATTATCTAGTCCCATTCTAAAAGTGCATATATAATTTTTTGGACAGAGAGCCACTGTCTGCAATTTTAGCACACTCAAAACAACCAATTTGAATAGGTGCCATGTTAGACTACTGCATTTGTGCTGTTGTGCAAGGCTTCCAGGACATCATTCCTGTGACTGCTGAGAGACTCCATTGCAGCAGTCACAGGACTGACAACATCTTTAAAGAGAACATAATTCCGTAAAATTCACCAAGAAAAGATACAGGTGGAATATATCCAATTAGATGTGTGAGAATTCGGAGGTCGGTAGACACGCATAATAAGGAACACAATCTCACCTTTTTTATTCAATCTGCTTCCGTAGCTTACAAGTTGGGAAGGAGGACTAACCACACTAGTACCTAAAGAGATATTGACCCTAGAATGTATCTCAAGAAACGAACAAGCCCCTGGGAATTAGTGAGGTTAAACTTTTTGTACTCTGAGGAAGCTCCTGGAGAATCCAAACTATATTGTATTGTGCTCTAATGACTCTGCTCAAGACTTTTGTGTTTTAAAATTTGAGTTTGCCCACCTGCTCCATTCCACTGCAGGGAGAAAGCTATCCACAGACATCAGTAAGCATTTCCGATGTAACCAGCTGGTGCTAGAAGGATCTTGTGAAAATATAATGCTTATTGTTAGCTTAAACTGGCCCTATATGTTAGGTGAAGTGTTTTTGATTTTGCAAAGCAACATATAAAATACATAAAATAAAAGTCTTAGGCTGGGTTCACACGACCTATTTTCAGATGTAAACGAGGCGTATTATGCCTCGTTTTACGTCTGAAAATACGGCTACAATACGTCGGCAAACATCTGCCCATTCATTTGAATGGGTTTGCCAACGTACTGTGCCGACGACCTGTCATTTACGCGTCGTCGTTTGACAGCTGTCAAACGACGACGCGTAAATTGACTGCCTCGGCAAAGAAGTGCAGGACACTTCTTTGCAGCGTAATTTGAGCCGTGCTTCATTGCATTCAATGAAGAGCAGCTCAAGATTATGGACGTCAAACAGTCTGTCTTTTCAGACGTAAAAGACAGTTCTCATGTGCACATACCCTTATAGTCTATGTTTACCTCTGAACACTTATCTTGTATTGATCCTGAGTTACAGAATGTATTATAGCCCAGACCTACATTTACAATTCTGCTGATTGTTATTGGAAACAGTCAACAAGTTAGTTGACAAACACCGCCTAACAGCTTGACTGATCTCCTATAATGCAGTTGATTACGTTTTTCTTATGTTTTCATAGAGTCAGCAAGTGTGCACAGATTGTAGGCCTGAAGCTTGCAGAATTGTGAATGCAGCTCTGGACTATATTACAGACAGTATTTTAGCATCATTACAACACAAGTAATACAACTTTTTATGTACATTTATTTTATATGGAAATTAACATTTTTTAATGGTGAGCAGAAAAAAATAGTAATAGATAAAGTAAGCAAAAGAAAGCTTAACAAATTTATCAGACTATTAAGATTTTCTGCAGAGAAACATACAGACAACCAAACTCTATGTTAAGGAAGTGACATTAAATTGATGTAATGCACAGGGCTTAGAAGAAAACTTTAGGTCAGGATGTTAGATAATTATTCTCTGAAGGCCTTATTCACACGGCCGTGTTCGGTCTGTGAGATAAGGACCATATGTCGGACGTATTTCTGGGCCAAACAGAGTTCAGGGAGCCGGGCTCCCAGCATCATAGTTATCCATGACACTGTGAGTCACTGCCTCCTCGAGGAACTACCATCCTGTATTGATAACATGATACAGTATGGGACAGTATTCCCGCAGTGAGGCAGTGACTTACAGCGTCATGGATGACTATGATGCAAGGAATACGGCTCCCTGAGCTGTGTTTGGTCCAGGAAAAGCGGCCGACATATGGTCCTTATCTCACGGACCGAACACGACCGTGTGAATAAGGCCTAACAGATATAAGGAACATTGTTACATGTAAGGGAAAGTAATTTCTGCAGTGTCTCAAGTGGTGAGGGATGATAGGATAAGTCTCAGAATACCAACATTGTTACTTAACTAAGTTGGTACTATTTAGCTATCCAAATGATTTTTGTGTCTGTTTTTCATGGTACATAAAGCTTTTTTTTTTATTTATTTTTTCGGCATAATTTTTTTTAGTGTTATTACGGATAAAGTGTACAAAAATAACAAAACATTTTCCAGTCAAGTAAATCTGAAATAAATGAATTATTTTATATGTAATGTAGAGTTTTGGATGGTCAGGTATGGGACTAGTCCTGAAAATGGGTTTGGCCATTGTTTTTTACTATTTTTCCCCTTCTTTTAAATTAATTTCTATATTTTTACATAAACTGCCCTCATAGTGTCAGAGAGGAAATTTGTTACTATACATGAATTTTTCCTGTATGGCCATAAAAGGCCCAGCTACAGGATAAAATGTGTCCTTTATCATGACATTTGTCACAACTAGAGATGAACTGGGTTTACTAGGACTCAACAGCTCTATTTTACAGAAGGTACTTGGTGATCAGTAATACAGAAAGCCACTTACTACAGTCTACACCCATTGAGCACCATGTGCTTAGCATCTGAGAAAATAGAGGTGGTTATAAACTGTGCCTTTTTCTGGGGAGAATGGTTGTCTCTGTTTATTTACAGAACTGAATAGCTATAAGGGTACTGTTACAATGTTTAAAATAATTGGGCAGTCCACAAGTGGAATTGTCTATCTGTGCATGTTCTAAACCAGTGAGCCATATGCATAAGCGCATGTAAACAATCATCTCCCTTCCACCCTGCAGCTGTCTCGCCATGGAGCTGATTTTTGGGGCCTTATTTCTAAAGTGAGGTTGAATCCAGATTGTACAGTATTTATAGAAAATGTTATATAGGACATATACACCTTTTTACAACTATAGATTTATTTTAATTCTCCTTTTTTCTTCTTCCATCTTAAGGCCAATTTTTTATTCTTGAAAAACATGATAGACAAAAAATGTAATAAATCAGTCATACTTTTATGGTGTTTCAAACATTTACAAACTGTAAAACCTACGTGGACAATCGAGAAAGATAACTAAAGGCAAGATATCTAAATCAGTATTTGTATTTTTTTTTTATTGCAAAAGTCTATTTAGTTATTATGTCACTAGTTATAGGTAAAAGTATGAAATCTTCCAACAAATAATCACACGGAACATAGAAAGCAGGAGAAAAGGTTAGATACAATAATTAACAAATCTAAAGTAACATTTTCAGATAATGAGAAGAAACTGATAATTGTGCAGGCGGGAAAAAGCAATAGTTGTCACGGAAAGAAGAATAAAACAATGCTAACCTTTGGAAAAAATGAGTTTATATTTTTTTTATGTACCATTGGATAGCAGACTTGTAAATTACTATGAAAGATTTAAAATATTCTATTTTTTATCTTTGGTTTGGAAAATCTAGTAAATGTAACTTTTAAGAAGCATTGGGGTATTCTTAATATTTGGAGTATATATATTTAGTAACAAACTTATTTTGAAGTATGACTACAATAAATTCTGGGAACTTCATTTTAAAGGGCATATCTGGCTTATACAACCCCTTTAGATGCACTGTTGGTTGCAAACAGAATGAGGTTGGAGTAGTTATCCTGTCTATTAGCTAAAGCCAAAAACTATATCTAGCATGGCTGTCAGCTCTGAGAGACCACTGCGTCCATTGAATTCAAATAGTACTGCTTAAAAGGAATCTAAGGATCCAAAAATGTATCAATTTGGGGACAAAATAAAGAGATAACAAACTTTGCAAGATAGTTACCAATTCCACTCCATTCCCTGCCGCTGGTGTCACGGTTTCCCTGCTTCTCTGTGCTCACTGACATGATGCCCTTAGTTAGAAAACATTAGCCAATCATCCATAGTGGCATCATCACTTTGGTTATCTATTGGTTGCCACGATCAATTGACGTCACGTTAGCACATACGGAGGACATAGGAGCGGCAGGAGATGCACACAGCCAGAGTGGAATCTGTTTGGTAAATATATTGCCCAGGTTTTAAAATTTTGAGCCCAATTGATACATTTTGAAATCCCAGATAACCCCTTTAAAGCTTCAGGTGACACAAATACAGCAGTCCCCCCCACTGATAAGAAGTAGGAGTGAGACCCCTAGTGACCATCTTGTCTTTGGAAAACCTGTAAACTTTCAAAAAAAAGGGCAACTGCTTTAAAGCTTTTAAATAAATCAATAAATAAATGGAAACAAATATAAATCTATCTTTAAAATTAATTTTTCTTATTTTTGAGATATATATATATATATATATACAGTATATATATATATATATATATATATATATATATATATATATATATATATATATATATATATATATATATATATATATATATATATATAAATTCTCAGTGTTAAAATTGAAAAATAAGACTACTGATATAGGTGTAATTAATTAATATGATTACCAACGGAAAAATAAAGAGCACAATATAGAGCATTGTACTGTTTTAGCAGCTTGCAATAAAGAAAAACAAAATATTTTGTATCTACTTCATATAAATCAATATGAAAGTATTAACCATGTTATAGATTAAATAAAAATGTAAAATGCACATAAAACCTAACACAACTAAGTAAATATCTTAAGACACATACAGAAAATGCTCCTTGGTCTGATTTGTCACACAGTAAAAGATCGCTAACACAGTGATCTGGACTGAAATAGAGGACGAAGGCCACATAAATGTGTTTATTTACACAATCTAAAACCTGGATGCTAAGAGGAAGAAATAGTGTTATTATTTGAATAATTACCTAATTATATTGGCATTATGTGAAAATATACATATATTGTACATAAGAAAGTATTCTAAATGAAATGATAAAGAAATTGTCTATGTAATGTTTGTGCATGGATTGACCCATGTTATTCATTATACAAACTATTCATTTTTATTAAATTTTTTATATTTTTTAATAGAAAATATAATTAGAGAAAAAGATGTCAATTTCTAAGACAATTATATTCACAGGACAGACACAATCACTCCAAAGATGTGGTTCTTTTGGTTACACTTACTGTATGTATTTGTTATATATGTGTAGCAGGGCGATTTATACTGTACCTCTACATTACATGAGCATAATGACACAATTGACTATAAACAATATGAGAAACAGGTCTGTGACAGGCTCAATTTGATCTTAAATTGTTCAGTATCTCCCCATGTGTAATGCAAAAACTATGAATAAGGCTGTTCACATCTTGTTTGGCAGTACAATTGGTGTATGCTTCGAGAGCACTTCCGGAAGTATAAGCCGAGGTGTCCAAAAACTATCCTTAGCTAAAAGGTATGCTAACAAAGTGGTGTACCTTTTGTACAATTGTATAGAAAAGTTGTCAAAAATGCTTTTAATGCAGATGAAGCCCGCAAAAAAACATATACAGTACGTGCTTTTTACAATGGGAGTCAAAGACAGGCATGTGCAACTGTATAGCATGTAGGTACATATGTCTGGCACATACTTTTGGTGGCACTAATTAAAATGTAATACCTGAATGTGATGTGAACAGAGCCTTACTGCCAAGCCTGCCCCAGCAGAGCACCAATTCAGACTTGAGACGACGAGCTGAGTAACATGAAATCAACTCGTTGTTAGCGATACACTGTAACACAACTCCATTTTACACATTTTTGTTTATATGTTTTGAAAGAAACTGATCTGTCTCAGACTACCCGCTGTTTCGTTCAAAGCTGGAATGGCAATTCCATTAAGAGTGGAGAAGTAAACCAGTTTCATATCTTTTGACGCATTTTGAGACATTACCCTTCTCATCCTGCATTATTATTCAGATTTTTCCAAATGTATGTGGGGAAACTTTTTAAGTGCTTAACACCTACTTTAATGGTTGTCAAGTGTAATGGTTCCACCCAGTTCAATCTATGAATTTCAAAAATATTGTGTTGCCTAAAAGCCAAACACTTTAAAAATAATCATTCCTAATGTCTAACAATGGTGTCTTATGGGTATAGCAGTTAAATGGCACTACATGGTGGCAGGCTGTTCCTGAGCTCCACTGTAGTGACAGTAAACTAATGTACCCTGGAGAATTTTAAGAGCATATAAAAAGTAAGGTAGTATTTGTTCTCAGCTCATCACATCATCTTAGGACATAAATAAATGTCCAATAGAGGTGTATTACTCCTTTACATTGAAATTTTATACAATTTTCAATGGTACTAAAAACCAGAATATATAAAGTGTGAAGCAACTTTACAAGCCTAAAAATTCTGGAAGTGGCAAAGCTGAGTTAGTCATTTGGCACAACTTATTAAGGTAACACAACGGGGCATATTTACTAATATTGGCATGCTACCAAGAATTTGAAAACCATACCTCCTTTTTCAAAGAAACATAAATGATGGATACAGAGTTCAACGCAAGTACAATGCATAAATATGCCCCAATGTATTATCTATTGGTTTCTACATAGGTGAACTTACTATATTATCCTGACTCTAATTAATTCTACGACATCTGCATCTATAATTAGTTTATATGGAAAAAATATGGTCTAAGCAACCGCTTTAAAGAAGGCTATTCCAAGCCAAATTGCATTGCTTAAAGGGGTTGTCTCATCACAGAAAACCTCTATACTATTTGGGCTCCTTAGAGCCCTGGCAAGAGTAGATATTGCTAGGCGAAGTTGCCTTCAGCGGTCACTACACGGAAAATGTAGTATTACATGAGTCCATTTAAATGATGGGGGTTAGGAGCATGGGACCTCCTCTATGATGTCCATATGCCCAATTAGGTAATGAGATGAAAGAACCAACTTTAATGGCTTCAGCTATTTTAGTGATACCTCGCTGATAACATTAATAATGTGATTCAGCAGGGATTATCATTGTACTTTCCTGTCCATTCCTGACCAGAAACTATGGTGGGTCCGTTTATTGATCAGTTAACATGTAAGATTCACTTATATAGCCCTAGCTGTAAGCTAGATACAGTATATAAAATATCATTCCAAACCATTTGCTAATACAATCAAAACAGTTCAATATATGTCTAATCAAGAACAACTCTTGTAACATAATAAATTGAAGTAAAAAAATACTGACAAAGAAATACAAAAAACACGCTGGAATATGAAAAAATAAAATAAAAATAATAACATTTTAATATTTTGATGATATTTTAACTTCTTGACATGGAAATAAAAGTTAAATTTAAAATGATTGTCCTTATGAGCCACTTGTTTTCTTTAATAAAACATATTACTCTCCATATATATATAGATATGTTACAATTTTACCATGAAAAAATATTATCATAGACACAGATAATATTGAAGTGTTTAATAATAATGTGAAATGGTCCTAACTTGAAATTTTGCTGTGTAGAAAATGAATTGGAAAACACTATGTTTCATGATTTGTCTATTAAAAAACATTTCTAGGCAAGATTAAAAGATATATATTTTTCAAGTTTCCACAAAACTATGCTAGAGAAAGATACGTGTAAGTTATATGATTTGGGGCTAATCTTTCAAAATAGTAATCTTCAGATACATATTTTACAATTTCAAACTGTACAGAGTATCCAGTGTTGTTTTGACAACATTTACAGATCAGTTCCCATCTGTCTTTTTTTTTAATTTTTTATAAAACTTAGTTGTAAAATGAAAATCCACAGGATAAAATAAGGAAGATCAAAATACGCCATAGTAGGTTATAGTGCTCAATGTTGAAAGCTGCATCTTTGGTATTTAAAGTTCCGTACAAATCTGATGTAGCTTACAGCTTTTTTTAACAGGGTGAACAGGGATTGGTCCAAATCTATCATTATGAAATGCTATTTAATAATTATAACAACAATAAATAATTTAGGACCTGAATTAGTTTTATACTTTTTTTTTTTACCTTGTGGGCTGTATGAATTCATTTATAAATCAATTAAATTGTACCACTTTTTCAGAAAATTATATAATATATATATATATACTTTATATTTATTTAGAAGCTTTGAAATAGTACAGTAAACACTTTGCAACACGGTGTATAAACTACAGAATGTCCTTGATATTCCATGGGTCTGCAGATAAACAATATTTTTTTCTTTTTTTTTTTTCTTTCTTTTTTTTACGACCCACGGGTGAAAATAACATGATCACAATTTCTCTTGTAAAGTTTGGATAATTTGGGTAACACTTCATCACACAAAAAAAAAATATATAAAACAGTCAAGTTTAAAACAGTGATATTGCATTTATAATGCATGTTCTATCTGTACGATTGGCTTCTTGTGGTGTTTAGAAACATCTAAAGGGCTCAGTGACGTTTTGGAGAAAGAAAGATATATAGTGCTGTAAACAGGCACACACTGATAAGTGAGGCAAGGGCGGTCGCCTCCGCAGTTTCTACAGTTCTTCTTCACATTTCAACTCATTTCTCAGGCCTGCTGAGAGCAGAAAGGTCCTTAGTTTGGCCATGCCTTCAGCAGCAGACTTTTATTCCTTCTCTTATGCCAGACGAGACGGCCAGGATGATGAAGTTGAAAAGTTGATGCTTTTGTTGGTCAACTTGTGCAAATCATGCTGCTTCAGGTAAGTCATGTAGATCTGACTAGCATATCCTTTTCCGTGCTGAGGAGATAAAAAAAAAAGAAAAATACAAATAGATTAGAATTTGCTATTATGAACAATATAGCTATAAAATGAAAATATAAGTTGTATGGTCCAATATTACACATGTAGGGCCATTATTACATAAACAAGGAAAGATTTAGACACACACCCGAAACATGTCCATAGGGCTTCATTAACCCAACAAAGGCCAAGAGTCTCCTTTTTGCTTCGGTCGGGCTGGTATACGTCGGTTTACCTTTTTATTAAGGTATGAATAGTAGCCTACGCTATTCCATACACTATTCCATACAACGGGATACCGAAAACAAAAGACTATGCCACGCTATATACGTTTTTCTAACATGGGAGCCTACTGTATAAGTGACGTATGCCACTGTATGACATACATCACAGGCATCTGTTAAATGTATACATCATGAGTTGTTCAATCGCTTTTCATGACGTATACGTTAAACAGATGCAATAATAGTCTATGGGCGATGGATACCTGTGATGAATACCTAACAGCGACATCCATTACCCATAAACTATTATGAGATTTATTTAACATATAGGTATTGAAAAGGACATAAAAGTTCAGGGCATATACGTTAAAAGGATCTCATAATAGCCGCTGCCTACGTTTTGCGTGATGTGAATGGGGCCTTAAAGATTCAAATGTATGTATGCATTACACTGCCTATAAGGTTTGTCAACAAGATTTCTACAGACTCTCAATGGTATATACAGTGCCTTGCGAAAGTATTGAGTATCTGTCCTGTTTTGTTGCATTACAACTTAAAATTAAAATGGATTTCAAATTAGATTTTGTTTTAATAGACCTGACAAAATAGTCCAAATTGTTACATTGTAATGAAAAAACAAAAAACAAAACTCAAAACTGAAAAGATGTGAGTACATATGTATTCACCTCTTTTGCTGTGAAACCCCTAAATGAGATCTGGTTAAACCAATCAACTTTAAAAAAATCACATAATTAGTAAAAAAAAAAAAAAAAGTCCAATCAAAGTGCCACATGATCTGTCACATGATGTCAGTATAAGCACACATGTTCTGAAAGCCCCCTGAGTCTGCAATACCACTAAGCAACATGAAGACCAAGAAGCTCCTCAGGGTTGGGTTATAAAAAATATCCCAAACTTTGAACATCCCACAGAGCCCGATTAAATCCATAATACAGATGGAAGTATCTGTCCATAGGACCACTACAAGCCATATACTCCACAAAGTGGGGTTTTATGGGAGAGTGGCCAGATAAAAAAAAAGCCATTGCTTAACAATATGCGGCAGACTTCAAAACACATGGAAAAAGGTTCTCTGGTCAGATAAGACTAAAATTCAACTTTTTAGCCATCATGGAAAACCATAAGGCTGGATTCACACGAGCATGTTACGTTCGTAATGGACGGAACGTATTTCGGCCACTAATCCCGGACCGAACACACTGCAGGGAGACGGGATCCTAGCATCATAGTTATATACGACGCTAGGAGTCCCTGCCTCTCCGTGGAACTACTGTCCCGTACTGAAAACATGATTACAGTACGGGACAGTTGTCCTGCAGCGAGGCAGGAACTCCTAGCGTCGTACATAATTATGATGCTAGAAGCCCGGCTCCCTGAAATGTGTTCGGTCCGGGATTAGTGGCCGAAATACGTTCCGTCCATTACGGACATAATGTGCTCGTGTGAATCCAGCCTAAGTGTGGCGCAAAGCCAACACTTTGCATCACCTCAGAATACCATTCCCACAGTGAAGCATGGTGGCGGCAACATAATGCTGTGGGGAGGCTTTTCCTCTGAAAGGATTGGAAAATTGATCAGGATTGAAGAAAAGATGGATGGCAGTAAATACAGGGCAATTCATGGGTAAAACCTGTTTCAGTCTGCCAGAGATTTGAGACTGGGATGCAGATTTACCTTCCAGCAAGACAATGGCCCTGAACATACTGATAAAGCTACACTGGAGTGGTTTATGGGAAACACTTAAATGTCTTGGAATGGCCGAGTCAAAGACCAGACTTCAATCAAATTGAGAATCTGTGGCATGACATTAAGACTACTCTACAGCAACGTAACCATCTAAACTGAAGGAGTTGGAGCAGCTTTCCCTAGAAGAATGGGCAAATATACCAGTGTCTAGATGTGCCCTGCTAATAAACACTTACCCCAAGAGACTTGTATCTGTAATTGCAGCAATAGGTGTTTGTGTCACAGTAATATTTTGCAACTTCAAAGTGGTAGGAATGTTGCGTAATTCAAATGTTACAAACCCCCCAAAAATCCATTTTCCAGGTTAAAATGGAAAAAAAAACAAACAGGAAAAACACCAAGTGAATACTTTTGCTAGGCACTGTAAGGTCCTGTTCACACATGTTTTTTTGCTGGCAGAAAAAATCTGCCAGCAAAATTTAGGGAATTTTGAGGCAGATTTTGAAATGCCTGCACTTATGCTGTTTTTGCTGCGGTTTTTGCCCGCGGCCATTGAAGCTAATGGAAGGACCACAGTTGAAAAATGCTTGGCAATGAGCGCGGCAGTTTTTTTCTGCCTCACATTGACTTGAGAGGGAGGTCAGAGGCGACAAGAAGGGACATGCCGCTTTTTTTTCCTGTGAGCGCTCTAAAGCCGCTTGGGAAAAGAAAACGCCTCTGACTCCTATTGAAATCAATGGGGGGCGATTTCAGAAGTTTTTTGGTGTTGATTACGAAGCGGTTTCCGCGTCAAAATCAGCACCAAAAAAACTATGTGTAAACAGGGCCTAAATCTGTATTGCTCTACGGAGATACAGTTTAGTACTCTGACTGTATAAATATCACTGTATTTCTGGCGGTACCATCTTTATATTTATGAACCACAAAGCTTAAGGGCAAAGCCCCACATGGTGAAATTGCTCTGGAATTCCGCTGCGGACACTCCGCAGTGTTAATCCGCAGCGGACCCGTTTCTCCATTGCCTTCCACTGCTTTTTAGTAGGGTTCGTTTAGACGATGCGGAAAATTCCGCTGCGGAGCATAGGCTGCGGTGCGGAATTTGGTGTCCGCAGCATACAATGAATGTTGCGGACGTGTGGCGGACTGGTTGCGGACTCATTGCGGAAGTTCTCCATTGACTTCAATGGAGATTCTAAATTCCGCAATGAAGTCCGCATATGTCATGTACATGTTATGTGTGCTGCGGAGCGTATTGGTTTTTTAACATGACATTTCTTCATTCTGGCTGGACCTATGTATTTCTAGGTCGACAGCCAGACTGAGGAAGTCAATGGGGCTCCCGTAATTACGGGTGACTACGTGTGTGCACCCATAATTACGGGTGACTACGTGATTACGGGTGATAACGTGTGTGCACCCATAATTACGGGTGACTACGTGTGTGCACCCATAATTACGGGTGACTACGTGTGTGTGCACCCGTAATTATGGGAGCGTTGCTAGGCGACGTCAGTAAATAGTCACTGTCCAGGGTGCTGAAAGAGTTAAGCGATCGGCAGTAACTGTTTCAGCACCCTGGACAGTGACTACCGATCACAATATACATCAACCTGTAAAAAAAATAGAAGTTCATACTTACCGAGAACTCCCTGCTTCTTTCTCCAGTCCGGCTTCCCAGGATGACGTTTCAGTCTAAGTGACGGCTGCAGCCAATCACAGGCTGCAGCGGTCACATGGACACATCCAGGGAGGTCGGGCTGGATGCCGAAAGAGGGACGCGTCACCAAGACAACGGCCGGTAAGTATGAAATTCTTTTACTTTCACTAGGGAAAGTGCTGTCCCTTCTCTCTATCCTGCACTGATAGAGAGAAGGGAAGTACTTTCACCTCAATACGCAACGGCCAGTCCGCATCAATTTACTGCACATTTTGGGCAGATCCGCAACAGAATCTGCAACGCATTGATGCGGACAGTTGCGGAGGAAATACACCACGTGGGGCCATGCCCTAAGATGAGAAGTGCTATAGTTCCCAATTATGGGAATACTGTTATAAATCTAATTGTGGTAGGGCAAAAAACTAAACTTAAAGGGAACCTGTCACCAGCATTTCACCAATTGAACTTTACTTATCCCTTATTCGCCGCTGCTATCAAAAGTTCATTGCCGTTATCCCCTCTCTTAAACTCCTCCTCCTGTAAATAACGGTCTGCAAACATTTTGCGCCTTTTATCATAAAAATCTGGTGTCCCATTGTGCGCACACACCTGAAGATCACATCAATGCACAAGCGCAGGATTTTCTGTGCTGGGGAAGGCGAGGAGCTGTCAATCAAATGTTAGGAGGTGGGGTAAACTCGGAAAAGACTTGAGGAATGAAGATATGACTCTTTTCAAACGAAGATTTGACTCTTTTCAAACGAAGATATGACTCATTTGCATACGGTGTGTTAACACTAAAAAACTGAATACTAAAGCTACAGAGCCGACTAAGAAGACAATTATAGGTTATATAGAAATTATTTTTCACTCACTACCTCCTGGTATTGCTGGTTTAATAGGTGAAATGCTGATGACAGGTTCCCTTTAAATGGGCACTGTCATTTCAACAAATTATATATGTATATATATATATATATATATATATATATATATATATATATATTTAAATACTACAGGCGATTATAAGAAACTTTGTAATATATCTTATCAGAGTAACAAGCCTCTCTCTGCTCTTATCTGGCTGTTTTCCTGCTGCCCTACCCTCTGTAAGGTTCTGTTCACACAACAGGGTCCGTGTGTCGGCCGTTTTGGTCCGTTTTACATTTTGCATCCGTTCTTTTTCCATTTCGGGCCGTGTTTCCGGTTTTAACGGCTGATTTTGACCCGTTTTGCAGCCGTTTTTTCCCCTGTCCGTTTTAAAAACGGATGAATTTCATTTGTAAATTTTCTGCTACACACTTCCCTCTGTAGATAATGCCACACACTGCCCTCTGTAGATAATGCCACACACTGCCTTCTGTAGGTAATGCCACACAGCCCCCCTTGTAGGTAGTGCAACACAGACCCCCTTTTAGGTAATGCCACACAGCCCCGTGTAGGCAATGCCACATAGCCCCCCTGTAGGTAGGGCTACAATGTCCCCTTGTTCATAGCCACCCCCATAGATGGCCCCCCCATAGATGGCACCCCCCTACCTTCCTGTAGGGAACCGATCCAGGAGAAGTCCCTGACTTTAATGTCCATATTTGGACAGCAAAGTCAGGGACTTCTCCTGGAGCGGAATCCCGGCCCCAGCTTCGGCCAAAGCTGTGGCCGGGGATTAGGGATTCAGCTCTTACAGGGAGCAACAAAATACCCTCCTCCTCCTCATATGCACTTCACACTGTGAGGAGGAGAAGAGAGCGAGCGGCAGAAAGCACGGCTGTCACTCGGATCACATCCAAGTGAAAGCCGTGATTTACGGCCCTATAGACTTCTATGGGAGCCGTGCGGCCGGGAGAACGGCCCAAAATAGGGCATGTCAAAAAATCCGCCATGAGAATAGCCCCATTTGGGGTCTATTGTTCCTAGTGCATCCGTGTGACGCCCCATTCAAAGAACGGCCGTCACACGGCCGAGAATCCCTGTCGTGTAAATAGGACCTTAACCCCTTAACGCCGAAGGACGGATATATCCGTCCTCAGCAGCTGCTAGTTCGCGCAGGAGGACGGATATATCCGTCCTGTGATCGCGCGGGTACTGACAGTTTACCCACGCGATCAGCGGCAGGAGCACGGCTGTTACACACAGCCTGGCTTCTGCTGCAACTGCCGGAATCGAAGCGCGCGCCGATTCCGGCAGTTTAACCCATTAAATGCCGCTGTCAATAGTGACAGCGGCATTTAATGTGTTTGACATAAGGGGGAACTCACTCTGTCTCCCGATCGGCGCCCCCGCAAACAAATCGCGGGTCGCCGTCAGGTTTCCATGACAGCCGGGGGTCTAACAAAGACCCCCAGGTCTGTCTTCAGCATCTGCCTGTTAGGCGATGCCGGAGGCATGACCTAACAGGTTGCCTGTCAGTTTTACACTGACAGGCAATAATGCTTTGGTATACGAAGTATACCAAAGCATTATATTTGCGATCGGCACATCGCATAGTGAAGTCCCCTGGTGGGACTAAAAAAAGAAATGTAAAACAGTTAAATAAAGTTTGTGAAAAAAAAAAAAAAAAAAATGACAGTCAAAGTCAAATAAAACTACTTTTTTGCCCCAAAAAGTGGTTTTATTTAATAAAACGGTCAAAACAAATCACACATACACATATATGGTATCCCCGTGATCGTAACAACTTGACCAATAAAATGAACACATTAATTAAACCGCCGGATGAACGGCGTCCAAAGAAAACGCAAAAAACAACGGCAAAATGCTCTCTTTTCTCCCATTCCCCCCATAAAAAATAAAATAAAAGTTCATCTATAAGTCCTATGTACCCCAAAATAGTACTAATGAAAACTACACATTGTCCCGCAAAAATCAAGCCCACGTACGGCCACATCGACGTAAAAATAAAAAAATGACGGCTCTTGGAACGCGGCGATGCAAAAACAAGTAATTTTTTTCTAAAAGGCTTTTTATTGTGCAAACGTAGAAAAAACATATAAAACCTTTACATATTTGGTATCCCGATAATAGTGCCGACCCATAGAATAAAGTTAACATGTTATTTACGCTGCATAGTAAACGGCGTAAATTTATAACGTGAAAATTAATGCTGGAATAGCTGCTTATTTTCAATTCTCTCCTAATATAAAGTTAATAAAAGTTAATCAATATATTATAAGCATCTAAAAATGGTACAATTACAAAATACAACTCGTCCCGGAAAAAACAAGCCCTTATACGGCTATGTCGACGGAATAAAAAAAAAGTTACGACTCTTGGAATGCGACCGTGAAAAAACAAGAAATAATCCTTGGTCATTAACGTGCAAAATGGCCCGGTCATTAAGGGGTTAAAGAGGCTCTGTCACCAGATTTTGCAACCACTATCTCCTATTGCAGCAGATCGGCGCTGCAATGTAGATAAGAGTAACGTTTTTTGTTTTTTTTAAACGAGCATTTTTGGCCAAGTTATGACCATTTTTATATTTATGCAAATTAGGCTTTCTAAAGTACAACTGGGCGTGTTTAAAGTAATGTACATGTGGGCGTGTATTGTGTATGTACATCTGGGCGTTTTTACTTCTTTTACTAGCTGGGCGTTGTGACTAGAAGTGTATGATGCTGACGAATCAGCATCTTCCACTTCTCTTCGTTAACACCCAGCTTCTGGCAGTGCACAGACACAGCGTGTTCTCGAGAGATCACGCTGTGACGTCACTTCCCCAGGTCCTGCATCGTGTCGGACGAGCGAGGACACATCGGCACCAGAGGCTACATTTGATTCTGGAGCAGCATCGGCGTTTGCAGGTAAGTCGATGTAGCTACTTACCTGCAAACGCTGATGCTGCTGCTGAATCAACTGTAGCCTCTGGTGCCGATGTGTCCTCGCTCGTCCGACACGATGCAGGACCTGGGGCAGGAAGTGAGTGACGTCACAGCGTGATCTCTCGAGAACACGCTGTGTGTCTGTGCACTGCCAGAAGCTGGGTGGTAACGAAGAGAAGTGGATGATGCCGATTTGTCAGCATCATACACTTCTAGTCACAACGCCCAGCTAGTAAAAGAAGTAAAAACACCCAGATGTACATACACAATACACGCCCACTTGTACATAACTTTAAACACGCCCAGTAGTACTTTAGAAAGCCTCATTTGCAAAAATATAAAAATGGTCATAACTTGGCCAAAAATGCTCGTTTTTGAAAAAAAACAAAACGTTACTCTTATCTACATTGCAGCGCCTATCTGCTGCAATAGGAGATAGGGGTTGCAAAATCTGGTGACAGAGCCTCTTTAAACTGACATTCACTCTGAAAATTCAGCTCTCTCCGTCTTGAGACGGATTGCAGCACACATGTATCAGATTACACATGTCTATGGAAGTCTATGGAGAGAGGAGGGGGGAAGAGTGAACAGGAAATGCAGAAGATAAGAGGAGGCATAGAAACTTACTATCACAACCAAAGCACATTATTCACATCAGTAGAGGTCAGTGCTTCTCTATATATGTCCTGCATGATCCTGGGGCTGTTTCTGAATGAGAGTAGATTAGGGAGCCTCTTCTTACTGTGTGTAGTGTATGGCTGCTAGTCGCCACCCCCAGCTCAGAGATAAATGCAAACTACAGACATAGCATGTGAAGGGGAAAACTGCTAAAAATTGCAAAATCAAAGTCATATAATGGCCAAAAGCATTCCTTCTAACTTTCAAGTATCACAAAGAGGGAAAACCGATGCGGCGCACGCAATTTTTTTAATTTTAAGTCACACCTCTAATCCCACCCAATTCCCGCCCATACACACTTGGTTCAGCCCACATAGTGTCATGCTCCCATAGTACCTCCCACACAGTATAATACCAAATAGCTGCCCCCACACAGTATAATGCTCCCATAGCTGTCACCATACCTTATAATGCCCCATAGCTGCCACCATACAGTATAACGCCCCCATAGCTGCCACCATATGGTATAATGCCCCCATAGCTGCCACCATAGAGTGTACTGCCCCATAGATGCACCCATACAGTATAAAGCCAACACAGATACTCCCTCTGCTCCTCCACTCTGAACTAATTCTGAAGCAGGGAGCTGATGGTTCCCTGCATCAGAATTGGGTTCAACTGTATATGCGCTCTGAGAACGCACATACAGTTGACAGCGGGATACAGATGTTGACAGCGGGACATACCCCCGGCCGCCCGGGACAGCGAGACACCGCCTGGAAACTGGGACTGTCCCGCTGAGTCCGGGATGGTTGAGAGGTATGCCGGAAGTAGTGCTACTCCTCATGTACATACATATGGTAGCTTATCCTGAAAAGTCAAATTAAACGACCGGTACCCTTTTATCTAGTGAGTAATTATCATTAAGCAATGCTGCATCCACTACCAGTGGGGGCCTCCTGAAATAGCATTGCTGCCTAGTAAAGCTTAAATGACAGTTATGTGATTGACATGAAACCTGATGAAGAGGGCTCGCTGTGAATTACAACTAGTGCGTAATGAAAATAAGCATTGGTTTATTATTGTATATTATGTGTATAGGGAATGAATAATGTAATATTTCTTTGTAAGCCCTTATGTAAAGCAGGGAGAATTTAGTTAGGGCCCCTTAGTTTACAAACCACAGGTGACCAATCAGTGGTTTGATGGACATTCCATCAGGATGATACTCGAGGCGACATGGAGGAGTATTCTCTTGGCACAGCATCATTGATGCCTAGCAACAGTCCTCGTCAGGGTCTTGCTGTAGGCGCTATTGCCTATTGTCAGTATGACTTTTGCTATGAGTGATATTTACATTTACAGAATATTTCATTGATAACAATGATTTTTATGGTATTGATCAAGATCAATGATAAAAATTTGTTTCTTCATTGATACAAGTCAATAATCGTTATGTTTGCTTGGAAAATAGTGAATTGGAACAATAATTGGCCAGTGTAAATAAAGAACTGAATTTATCTCCAGTTTCTGAGCTACCTTTTCTGTACAAAAAAGGTTTGGCTTTTGCTTGAAAATGTAGAGCTTATTCATACACGGCAGGATTGTTGCTGAAATGAGTTCCATAAATCTGAATAGGCTTGTTTGTGCAGCATGTGCATGGATTTCTGCAGCCCATTCAGATGAATAAGACAGTGCAACAAATGTGAACATATCCTTAGACTAACCAATGCCTTTTTTTACTTTTATTTTGTCAGTAAGCTTATTTTTTATTCTATTTCCCAAATTTAACAAAACTGTGTCTGCCGTAACTAATGAAATGAAGGGAATGACGGGGATTTATAAATGTAATTTGGTATACTTTAGTCATGGAGTTAGAGATTATGGAAAATCCATGTGTACATTTCTTGAAACAGTTAAAATGATGGCTCATTTTCGCCACATTGCTTCCATGGTATTTCAGCAATGAAGCCTATTGTATTATGTGGAAAGTGAGAAATGACTGCTGCTTAAATTTTTGTTTTCAACATTTATTTCCCTCTAAATAGTTTTATGCATGTGTCAGGAAATCCATTTTGTGTTAAAATGTGTGAAATAAATGAAGACTCCATGCTGCCTAAGCCATCAAATTCATGTTGTGACAGAACCAGGGAACTTTCATAGCAATAATCAGTTTAAAAATCCTGACTTTAATGTGCAATAATGTCTACGACCACTGCATAGAAACTGGATGGAAACAAATTCCCTTAGATAACCAAGCTTCAAAGGGAGCGGAAAATCTATGTACCCTTCTAACCACAACACAAATTTAATCCTGGCATGGCACATTAGTGAGGATTTCCTTACATGGAAATGAAATGTACGACCTTGCTCTACGGTGCTAATAAAATATGAGGTATTATACCAACTGCTTTTTAGAACAGAACAATTGACAGTATTTATATTCCTATAGGTATCACACTCAAATAAATATTCATAAATATATATATATTTGTCTACATTAAGGCCCCATGCACACGACCCTGCCCACAATCACGGTCCGTCTTTTGCGGAGCCTTTCTATGGCACGGACACCTTCCCGTAAATATATAGGAAGGTGTCCGTCGGACATAGAAATGAATGGGTCCGTAATTATGGACGAAATCTACGGTCGTGTGCATGGGGCCTAACTCAGACAATATGCAATACAAGAAAGAAAATAACACACAAGTGCATATAAATATATAGGTAATCCAATAGTTTATTGACAAATTCTATATATGTATATAAACAATGGATACAACTATGGCTAAATTGTAGTATACTGCCCTTTGTTTGTCTTATGCTGCATCTTCTGCTGGTTAAAGTTGAAAAATGATAGATGGTTGCTGCTTACTATTTTGGTCTGTTGTCTGGAGCATCCCCAGCTTCTCCGGACTGTTACTATAGGGAGTAGTCCAGTCCACTAAACAGGGAGATTGTTGCTATAGGGGGTTGTTGTGACTACACGGTTGTGAGTAGTGGTCCAGAATACACAGACTCAAGGGTGTACATACCATAGAGACAAACTATGTGGCTGCTATGGGACCCCTGAAGAGACTGGGCCCTCGATCAGGTTAGCTTAATTTTTTATTTTAATGGGTGGTGAGAACTTGTGCAAGGACTCCATCTCCACAGGCCCCACAACATTATCAAACATCAGTGGGGAAAATTAACCTAAAAATCCTGGAAACGAGAAGGGGCAAACAATCCTCGAGTCCTCCTGTCCCAGGTAGTTAGGGGTGTAATGTTGCCGACTAGTACAGGAAGGGGGATGCTCTTTTATTTGTGTCATTGGGCCTCCTCACCTCTATAAGCCCCCTTGATCATACTGCTATTATAACGGACAATCCATTTTTATTTTTTAACTTTGACCAAGGAAGTACACCGTAAGATGAACGTAAATCTCAAAATCTAACAAAACAACAAATGCATATATTTGTATGTTTAAAAGTATTTTTTATGGTGAATGTACGATCTAAACAATTATTATAGGCCGCTTATACGGTTTTTTTAAATAAAATACCCATTGATGGAAAAATATAAGACCTGATATACATTGTATGCTCGAGATGACTTACAATAGTTTTGTACTGGAAGCTATGCATGCTCCTAGCTTATATTGCTATTTTGTTACTTCAATTATACATAATAAAAACCTGAGAAAACTGAATGTAATCAATTTCCTGACACATGTTTTAGAAGGAACCTGTCTACTGTACACTTTCCATTTCAAGTGGGGCGTCTTCACAATGAGCAATCAACAACAATGGCTGCAATTGTACCTACTCAGTGTCTAAAACTCCCTGGGCCAGAAGTGAAGTATGTCTATCCCCTTGACTTCTTAAAAAACAGACTCTTTGTATTTCTTATGAGATATGGATGCAGAAAACTGGATCATGAGACACATCTTTAACCCCTTGATTAACACTTTCGGATGCTGTGAAGTGGATGCACGCAAACAAACTATTTCAGCGTTATTAGGATACCTACAGGATCCTCCAACCAAAAGGGGCCTATCCTGGTGTCAACTACTCATTACACTAATGTAACCTACATTATTAAACCTGGTCGAATAGCAAATCACAAAATACAACATTTTGTTAAAGGGGTTTTATGATAATTGACTTATCTGAGCTGAAAAGTCCACACCATGATTTTTACCACTCTTAAAGGAACAGTGTCATCCCAAAATTTTTTTTTACATCAGTTTGATTTTAGTGTTTTATTAAAAACTTTTATATTTATTTGTGTGTTTGTGTTTCACTTTTTTTTATTTTTTAACTTTTTCTTCCCTATGGGGGCTGCCATTTTTTTTTCCATTTCTGTATGTGTCGATTAACGACACATACAGACATGGAATACGGCACATACAGTCCCATAGTGAATGCAAACGGGGCCCGTTCCATCCACTATGGTGTACGCCGTCTGTGTGGGAACGGCGCATGCGCCGCTCCCACACAGTCCAAGTTGAACTGTGTGCCGTCCGGAAGTCGCGGCCGGACAGTAAGATTACTACTTCTGGTCGCGGCTTCCGGACTTGTGCACTTGGAGCGGCGGTAGCAGACGGAGCGGACGGACCGGAGGGAGCGGCGGCGACTGGAGCAGGTAAGTTATTTCTATGCATGTTCGTGTTTTACTGTGTGTTTACTACTGTATGTAAACCTTCTACACTGTGTGTTAGCTCAAAAAATGGCGACACACAGTGTAGGAGGTTTGACCGTTCAATCCCCTCGTTTCTCCCGGCACTAGCCAGGATAAAGGAGGGGGGGATTCTGAGAGGTCACTAGAGCGAGGGATTTTTCCCAAATTTTGCAGCATAAAGCAATGTGGTTGCTTTACCACATGCAATGCTGCAATTTTGGGAATTGCTCCATCTAGTGACCAGCACTGGGAAATATTATAAATTAGAATCTAATTTATAATATTTCCTGACTCGTGAAAAAAATAAAAAAAATTAGAACAATGTTTAATCTCCTATACACTAATTGTTTAACTAAAAAAAACAAAACATTTTTTTCTAGCAACACATTCCCTTTAAGGAAAAAGTGGCCCCTTGTCTCTCTATAAGTGCCAAAATAAATGGGAAGTGCAAAAAATCTACACGTGCTGCTGAATCCCTAAACTGTATGACATATCTGAGTTACTATTTTAATATTATTTTTCTGTAAACGCAAATATCCTTTGTATATGTTGGCATTTGGCAATGACTGGGATTCACAAATGAACCCTATTGCTTGTTTTATAAAACATGATATAGATGTTTTTTGTTTTTTTAGCAATTTTTAGTAAAAATAGTATCAGAGTGTTACGTCTATATCTGCTCTAGAGAAAATATGTTGTCACCTTTTGACAGGTGTTCTATATTCTATATCCATGGAATATGGTAAGTGATATCTGCTAAATGTGTGATGTTAATTCACTTGAAAACTATTGAATTAGTGCAGGACGTGTTGATAGATCTAATAGGAAGATGATCACTATGACTGTTTGTATTGTATCAGTCTCTAAATTTAGTAACAAGAAGGTAGATACGATTTGAAGGCAGAAATCTTCTGAAGACTTGAATTGTTATCCTGAAAGTTGTATTTCACCCAATTTGATACCTATTTGTGCAATCAAACAAGCGGGTAATGCTGTCACTAGATTGTGTGGCCTTAAACGTATCTTATTTCAAGTGGAAAAAAACATAAAAATAGAGAAAAGTAGAACAACTGCAGTCGTGAATTATATTATTATATTTATTATTTTATGTATTACTATAATATATATTATTATATAATTGGTGGTTACCCACCTGTGGGTTTCTAAAGGAAAGCCAGATTTGCCCTAAAAAGCATCTGGTAGTGCATTTAGATACTAATAACATGAAAAAAAATCTATAAATTAATGTAATTGTATCATGTTTATATATCATTGCGTGGCCAAATATTGTAAATGCTATTTACTGATGGCAGATCTCTGCAATCCACAACATACTTTGCTGGGTTTACGCACTATGATTCCCTCTCAACTAGACAGATGTTAAGAGAATTATTTATCAGGACATTGGTGCTTGTTTATATGCAGAGATATTTTGCTACGATGAAAATAAAAAAATTCTTCTTGCAGATAATTAATATCCTGATATCCCTCATAATTAGGTTTTCTTTCCTATCACTGCTTACACGCTGCTCTTCTGTATATCTTTATGCAGGTCAGATAATAATATGATCATGTCACTACTTTAAGAATCCAATTTGCTACCATTAATTTTCTCAGTAAAAATAATATAAAATAAAACATCTGGTACTGCCAGCTAAACTCTGTGAAAGTGTATTTAGTCATATATCAATAGATAGTTTTCTAGATATGGCTATTTTTACATGCAACTTGCCGTGCAGTCAAATCTTCATGAGGCTAGCTTCACAACATATTTGGGGTAATTGTTTGTGAATGCACAAGGGATATCTTTAAACGTTTACAGTTAATGTGCCCATAGACTTTTATTAGCCGGACGTAAGCCAAAAGAGGGTGCCTTTGGCATGTGTTTGGCTGGTATACATTGGTATACTATTGCCTCAACTGTATTGAAAAGCGATAATTGGTTGCTCTTAAACAAGACCTCCAGTGGAAACACAACTTTCCATGTCTGCATTCCCCACCTGTCTGTATACCACACTCTACACTTCTTTTATGTATACTGTACTTGCTTTTTGAACTGCTGCCTTGTCTGTGCTTTAAAAAGCCTCCATCTTGATTCTTAGGTTTCCCCAGCTTTCTCTTCCTCTCTGTTTTGCTATCAATCCCATGATGTTTCAGCACAGCATTACATGACCAGAAAAGACCATACCAATACTAAGTACCAGTGGTGGCTGATGATAGAAGTTTCTGTCCCACCCTTTGCAAAACTAGTGTGGTACAGGATGTGCTGAAGCCTGTGATGGGTGACACATAGATCTCCATAGAATCAAGTAAAGAAAGCGTGTCACCGAGACTGATTCACACTGCTGCTAAGCAACCATTTTAGTCTGATATATATAGAGATAGAAGCAGCAAGAAATATAACAGGTGAGATAGACTGACACATTGAATACCATAATGGTACACTTGGGAAAGTTTTGTTTTGCCCGTAGTGCCCCTTTAAGTGTTTCCACTGGATAGAAACACAGATTACTTATCTCTAGAACAATGATAATAATATATTGAATATAATAAAATATTGAAAAGTCTACCATACATATAATTTTGGTTTGTGGAGGATTGGTGGCGTTTTTGGGTTCAGTGGCGTTTTTTTCAAAATTCAACATGCTCTGCGTATTGCACTTTTTCTAAAGGACTTGAAAAACACCAGAAAAAACACATATTTAAAATGTTTAAAAAGGTTTTTTTTTTTTTTAAAAATGCTTATAAAAAAAATGCCACAATAAAACCTTTCAATTGAAGTTTGTTTTTTTGCAAGTATTTTAAAAATGCCGAAAAATTAGCGTGTGTGTGTGTGTGTTTTGGGTATTAATAACATTCTCTGGAGAACATAAATATATGTTTTATAATATTTTGTTAATCTGGATACACAGTCATCCTACTCAACACTTGCACACATTCATCTTCACAGTTCTAGAAGTTTTTAAAAAGTAAAGATATTTGAGATCATCAGATGATCATGTGATAACATTGTGGGTTGTCTATGACTATCTATATTACCGTTCTAAGGACACTGGTGCCTTATTAAATTAGCACAAATTATACCTAATAGGAAAATCTTTATTTATAATCTCTATTTTTCTCCAGAAACAGTGCTGCTTTTATCCATGAGCTGTGTCTTGGAATGAAGATCATGGGACTGAGAATAAGAGACACAGCTCATGGATAAAAGCAGCACTGTTTCTGGAATAGTCAGGACAGACATTTTTCTAATCCCAGATCTCCCCTACATGGAATTTAGATAATAGACGTTTTTGCAAGAAAAAGACATGTTGCTCCAAGATTGATAACATTTAAGTAGGTTGCATGGCTTAGATACTAGAGTGTGGACTACATTTTCCTACATGTTCTGAGCTGCGCAGTACAAAAAGTGGAGAGAGGGGGATTAACCTCTGATTTATTCCCCATCTCCCCCTTACTTGCCGGTTGTCTTGAGGCACTGTCAGCACGAACTTTAGACTTCGATAAATAATAATAATATTAATAGAAGAGGAACATTTTATGTGAATACAATATAAACTATCTTTCAGGGAACTACAGCAACTGTTTTTATTATAGTATGGTCTATATACAAAATACATAGGGGAATGTGAGTTTATATTAGCATTGGTCTGTTGGGTCAAAGACTTTTGAGGAACTTGACCTTGACATGCTCAAACCAATTATAGAAACCATTGTAAAAAAGACCAAGTCAAAACATTTGAAATATCCCTGTGACTTCAAGCAGAACATTTCAGAATGAAATCTGGCTTTTGCAATTGTAGGCATAGATTCAAACAGACAAGGTCCACAAGTATATGCTTCAGAGTAAATATAGTATTGCTTTGGCTTGTTTGCTGATGGGATTCATTTCTATTGTTGTATATTTGGTTCTCAATATACTGTAAAGGGTTGAACTGGAAGTTGAGCTCAACAAATACAATGCTATAAAAGTTAATAAAATAAATAGAAGAAATATTATACTAATCAATGCCAACATTAAATGACAGGTGAAGTAATCATATTTACAACAAATATCATTAGAAGGAAAGGACCACTTCATTCCAGACACAGATTCACTCTTGTCCAAATAAAATACCAGACAGCGCCCACTGACAAGAGTGGAGCTATTTCCCCCCAAAAAAATCATGCCCCTCATTTTAATCTCAAATGCCCTCTTTAAAGAGTATCTGTCACTAGGTCATATAAGTTGAACTAGTTAGCTGGCCTGAATGTCTCCCTGATTCCAACGCTGTTTGTTTTTTTCCTGGTCCCCCATTCCAGTGATATAGCCCACTCTTGTATTGGCTCCCTATTTGCTAATTTGCTGTAGTTAGCCAACAGGGTGTCAACTACCCTCAAGCTGCCTTGCGCTAATTGGTCATAATCAGAGGCAGGGAAGCTAGCTCCACCCCGTTGGCTAACTACAGCAAATTAGCATGTAGGGAGTCAATACAACAGTGGGCCATATCTCTGGAACAAGGGGGTGCAGGAAAAAAAGAAAAACAGTGATGGAATCAGGGAAAGAGCGCTATTCAGGACCGTTAACCAGTCCAACTTATATGACCTAGCGACGGGCCCTCTCTAATGTTAATTTTTTTTAATGCTAATTTTACTAAGTAAAAACACACTTACTGTTCCTTTTTTCATGAAATAGATGGTCTATATATATAAGCCTACTATACATTATAATTGAATAAGTCTAAAGGCTGGAGATTCTAGACTTGTTCAGAGAGAGCTTTAACCAGTAACATTTAGTGCTGCTCAGGTGTGAGAGCATTAGTGAGCAGCCATTTTTGTGTAAGATACATAGATGAACATGATTGGTCCATAAATATAAAATGATGACAGGAGCCACAAGATACATTTGTGATCAACAGAGTTTTGGTTGTGAGAGGAATGAAACTGCACAGGTCAGTAATCCTGGAACCAAACTAATCCAATGATGACTATAATAAGAGCCACCAGTAGAATCTGAATGAAGATTATGGTTTTATCCCACTTATATTACAATATTCCAAAAAAGTGACCTTGTTCTACTGGAATTATGTACAATTTTTTTTATTTTTTTTTAACGGAAAAAAAAGAGAAAAAAGTGAAACAAGAAAAAAAACATTGTTAATGTTGCCTATAGTAGTCAATCAGATTCCAAATTCAGTTTCAAACTTTCTCTATAAAAATGGAAGCAAAAATCTGATTGGTTTCTATGGGTAATAATAACACTTTTTAAGAACAGTCATCTACAAGGCTCCATGGATCTCATCAGGAAAACTGAACTTGTTGCCCATAGAAACCAATAAGATCTGATCTTTAATTCCTTAAAGGGGTTTTCCCAGAAACATAAACTATCACCAATCCACAGTGCTGTATTCGGCTGTTTCTGTCCTTCCCATAGATTTTGAATGGAGCAGCATTTTGGCATGTAAAAAAAAGAAATATACATTGTGATTGACTGGATGTTGTGAAAGAAAAATATCCATTATTAAATAAATACTTTTTTAAATAAATAAAATGCCAAGGACAATGCTTGTGTGGCTATAAATTTATTTTGTTCCATTCCTAACAATGTGTAGTTTTCATATATTTCACAATAAAAATCAGTTTAATTTTGATAAAAAAATATAATTGTTGTAGTACAAAACCTGTAAATAATGATGATAATAATAATAATAAATATAATAATAATTATAATGATGATAATAATAACCATCATCATCATCATCATCATCATTTTGTATCTTTTATTCATATGAGATATCCATACGCTCTCACATCTCATACAAGGATTTTTTTCTTCTTTTTTATCTATTTACTTTTATCATGTGAAGGAAATCATGAAGAATCATGTGCAGAAAATAGGAAGAATGCGATCTTACAGATGGAAACTATCGGATTATGGTAAGATAACCCAATGAAAAAGAAGCCAGTGTAGAAGCTCGTGTTCCTATCTGGCATTTAGCTTCCTCTGTATTGAACACTATTGCCTTGGGTGCACTTGTTAAAAACCAACAATAAACTTGTACTCCTTGTACTTCTATAGGGAGGCTAGTTATATTTCATTAGGTTCACTCTAAAAGAAGGGATGGCTGAACTGCTAATTGATGCCATTGCTTTCTGTGTACAATATTTTGACAAGTCCTGTCAGATATAGTTTACGTAAAGTTTAATGGATTGCATAAAATGTGAGCTGAATCATCCTTCTCCGTTAACATGTTTACACCGGAGGGATCACTATAGGCTTCCCTACCCTATTGCCTCTATGTATTAAAGCAGTTGTTGCTATTCATTGATAATGAATCATGGAATTATGATGAAAATGTTGCATTATTCTGACAATACACAACTATTTAAAATATTTTTTTTCCAGACATGACTTGTGTAAAAATAACACAACTCAATATTTACTTTTCATGTAATGCTTATAATAAAATACAGAAGTAAAAATATTCACACTGTTCACATATTGTGTTTGTCAAGGCTTATGTTTATGATGATCCTATTTTTAATAGATCAGAAGCATAAAGGATCCAAATTTATGTACTAGGATCCATCAGGTTCCTGTTTTCTTTTTATAATGGATAGAACAGTGTAGCAGACTATGCTATTCTGCCTGATGAAAACAACGAAGACCTGATGGAATAGAGGCAAAGCCAACAGATGGCATTTGTCATCAGAAAAATGGGGATGTTAACGGAAACGTTTCTCTATGTTTTTATCCAAAAATTTACAGAATAACAGAGACAAAATCCAGTGTGAACAAAATCCTTAGGCTGACAAGGATTACAAATGAACCACTTATATGAATTAATATGTGACGTTAAAGTGAAGCTTAAAATACATCTATATACTATTATGAGCTGCAGCAATTTAGGTAATAGTAAAACCCAGATGCAGGGGGAAATGTGTGTCCAGACAAAATGTACCCTGGCAATAATATTTTCTGATTGCTATGAGTATAAGGAGCTGGATCTGCGGTGATCAGCTAAGCACCAGGGCAGCTTTTGTTTGTAGAGAAGAGGTGGTCTTGGTGAGACAACCCTTTAACAAATAAGGTAGCAATATAAATATTAGTTCTGAAATATTTTTTTTTATGAGAAACAGTATTAAGAAACATTCTGCTGACAGTTCAAGTTGAATTCTCAACGTAAGTAAAAATTTTGATCCTTTGTCCCAGACAATACTGTTGTCTTTTCCAAGATTATCCAACCCAGAGCTGCCTACACTCCATCTTGCATGGATCTAACCTTACACGCTTCAGTGATCTCAGTGTGATGTTTAATAAAAGACCTCACAACCCTGTGGCTCCTTGGAACCTGTTCAAGGCAGAAGGAGCTGTCACTTTTAAAGAATAAGGGCCAAACAAAATACAGTCTACTCAAAGATGCTCGGCATGGGGGCAGTCATCAAGCCTCAGAATACAGTACTGGGCAAGAATTAAAGAATGACCTACCTCACCCTACACCAAACTTCTTTGAGGTAGTAAAGGGAATAGGGGTTTTCTGAGAGTGGAAACATTTTTCTTAGGTTTCCCCATGGTGTCACTGGGCTCAATACATTCATGCACCATTTAATCAAGTATATCCTATGAATGGCTAACTTTTACACCAATTAAGATTGGGATGGTATGCTAACAATATTGTCAGAATAAGATGCCAGCATAATGGTAACTTGATTATGTCATATAGGACAAAATCTAGGTATAGTAAAAAATTCTAAGGAAAGAAGGGACAATCCTCGTACTCATCGTGTACATTTTTTTTTACTTGAAACCTTTTTAACAAACCCCTGTTGGCTTGCCCTTTCCACACACCAATAAGGAGTAGATATAGCCAACCCCAATAACGAGGGGATAAGAGGCCGGACCAAACCAGAATTTTATAATGTTGGTTTAAATTACATGACCAGACTTCCCGTTATCCGTTAAACTTCAGGTCGTTTACCAAAAGATATTTCACAATATTACAGTCCAGCATTTTTCTAACTTTTTTCTTTTTTCTTCCCCCCTTTTCTCCTTTCCCCGAAAAGGAGTATAGTAGAATCTGTAATGAATCATATTATTTCATGCTACTTTCTAAGATGCATATTCTCTCACTATTTTATACAGTTATACCATTAATGTTGTTCTCTCCCCCAAAGGTAGATACTTTATCCATGTATACCATTTTATATCAAATGTATGCAATGCCGATTGTGTACTCTGAAAGGAGAAAGAAGTATGAATGTTGTGATGTACTAAATGTCATCATGAAACCCCTCCACTGACAGAATACAGACACTAGAAACGGTGCCTATGTTCTGCGGATACCACTGGTGAGAATTTGATTTCCCACTGCCTGTTTTCAATCAAATAACATAAAATATTGCACATATTTCAGTAAGTTGCACTGTGTCAATTCCTAATTCTAAATAAAATTTGAAATCTTTAAGATCTTCAAATAATATGCAGCTATTTCATAGGTTAGATATAAAGTTTTTTTTCCGTTGTTCAAATGAATTGATTTTTTGCTGTATGTTTCCTGGGACTTGGAAGGGATTAGATATAAATAATAAATCGACAGTTCAGAAGTAGTTTGCATTTTTTACAACATGGCCTGGTCTATCACTGATAGCAGTCACACATGAATGGAAGCACGGAGAAGTCTTACACTAAATTATGCCATTCATACAAGCAGTGTTCATGGCTTGTAAATGAGTGATATTTTTAAAGGGTCTTAAGCTATGTTTATTTTTAAAGTAAACCATGTTACGCTATCTAGACCTATTGTGGGATGGTAGAAGATATTTTGTCGGAGCAATTATTTATTTTCCTTTCGGTCCCTAATGTGACAATGTATGATAATTGATACCAGTGTATGCTATAATTGAGCACATCTTTCTGAAACAAAAAGTACAGTAATAATTATTTTACTTGTCACATACTAGAACGGTTCATTGATCTAAATAGTTTCTTACTTGTCTGCATTGGAGATATAAACTGTAAAAAAAATTCTGCTGCTACTGGTTAGAATGTTAGCGCACTCAAATGGATTTCAAAATTTTAAACCGGAGGACATATATATATATATATATATATATATATATATATAGTGCATAAATAATACAAGTTATGGAGCTGCACAGCAAGGGAAGCCCAAGGGTGTTTGCTTCCAGCCAAATGGCCACTTCACCCACAACATAAATCCAATCCACGAATGGAAGCAGCACTCCAGGGGCGCTGTTTCCATTCGTGTATTGGATATGTACTGTATTTATATGTATATATATATATATATATATATATATATATATATATATAAATTCATTCACCCTTCTTAAAAGTTAAGTTTGAACATAAGCCTAAGGCTAGAGAAGAAAAGTCCTGAGTTTAATTTAGGAACATCCTGAGGTTCGACACTATCCATTGCTATACTACTGATGCACCAATTGGCTTGGGCCTCCACAACAAAAGTTTTAGGGTTTTTTTAAAATATGAAATCTTGACTATTTTTGCCCAGTGACAGATTATCAGAAATAACAAAATAATGAGTTCCAGAATAAAGAATATTCTTTGAATATATGATTTTTTTTGTAATAAGAAGATAGAAAATTGTTTGGCTATCAAACCATTGCTTGTTGAAAAACCTTACAAGTAAAAGCTATTTTTTTTATACAAGGCAATATGATTTGTGCATGAAATCCTCTAGGTTTAAAATATGTTTAAGCAACATTTAACAGACATAGGTTTTTACTTATAGGCCAAGGTAACCCACATAGTTCTGTGATTAGTGTGAGTCTAATTTAGTGTCAATTTACATCAGGTATCCTCTAACACCAAGAAAAATTGATGGCCCTAAAGCTTTTAAAATTGAAAGCATTAAAAATATTTGATTCAGACTCAGATTACAGTATGACTTGCCTTCTTCATTGACATCAATGTCGACAATGTTGTAACCTCTAGTGGGCACAGGTTGTAAATATCAAACTTAAATAGGAACTGCACTTTGAATAAACTTTGCATAAATCAATGGTGTAAGTGAATATAAGAGACTTTGCAATAACACTTATTTGAGAAAAATGCCTCTTTCTCCACTTATCAGGCTCCCCCTCCCCTCTCAACTGTTCACTCACTCTGAATTTACTGCTTTTTCCATCTCCTCAAGACAAGACGGACTATTAGCTCACTGAAGGATTAGGTTACAGCTGCCCATAAAAGTCTATAGAGAGGGGAGAGGGGAGAATGAGGAGGGTGAGGGAGCAAATTGAAAGAAAGGCAGAGAGACACTCACAGATGTTACAGCAGCTTCTAAACAAGATTTATATCTCACCCTGGTGCTGGATTTACAGATACACTGCTAATTACTGCTATATAATCTCCTCAATGCTGCTTCAGCTTCTATATAATTAATAGATAGAGATAGGAGAGCAGATTCTGTGTGCAGAATATAGAAGACATAATAGCAGTTAGGCTCCGCCCTAGCTCAAAGACAACTGAGAATTAGATAATAGAGCCTGCAGAGGGGAAAACTGCTAAAAATGCCATATACAAGACATATAATGTCCAGAAATAGTGTAATTCCTCATGTACACATATATAACAGCTTATTCTGAAAAGTCACCTGAAACAACAGATACGCTTTAAAGGCCATATGCACATTTGCAACCATTATGTTATTGCTTCAATGCATCTTCAATATAATAAAGCATCTAAGCAAATAGTCTTGGTTAAAAAGCTCCTACAGTTTTATGTACACAATTCCCGTTGCAAAACAATGTGGGTCTATGGTTATAAACGACAAAAAAAACTCTGTGTGCAATCTGAAACTATAAGCATGTACTCTTTATAGATGTTTAGACATTTTATTGTGGTTCTCTAAACTCGTATATTTTTGAAAAAAAATAATTTAACTTGTACAACTTGCGCAATCACATTGGAGTTTATGTAAGTAGATATAAGCAAATTGGATAATGAACGGATATAGATCATTCAAGCCCTACAAATTCTCAATTTTACTTATCACCAAATTTCCCACGTATAAAGATTTGTGGAAATGAAGGGTTAATGATGGGTTCTCATTTTAGCCTCGATTGTAAGAATTGGTATACTTAGTATATTTTTTAGAGTTTGTGTGGAAACAGGTAAAATTAGTCTAATGGATCAACAACCCCCTGCTTCTAAACAGAATACCCCCATGATGTGTTTGTCTATTTTCATAGGGTTTGTCGCCCAGCCACTTCAGACTCCTGACTGTTACGCACAAAGATGTGCTGGTAGTTTTAAATTAATTGATTGTGAATGTATTATGAAAACACTAACCGAGAATTCTAAACATATATAAAATAACTCATACTAGAAATATATATATATATATATATATATATATATATATATATATATATATATATATATAAACAAAATAAATATATATATATATATATATATATATATATATATAGTATATATTAAAAGTAAAATAAATAAATATATATATAAAAATAAAATGAAAATGCTTTTAGGCTGACAGACTTTTGCTGTTCTTCTAAACAGATGCTTGCAAATAGCATTTTCATTTCTGTGTTAGAAGTTGTACATATGCTTGGATTCTAAAAGGTGGCATGACATCTACAGCTGTATTTCATGATGCATTAAGCTCAAAGACATCAATTTTTAAGCACAGTTTTGAATACAAATGTATGCCTAATATGTGTAAAACAGCGGGTATTATCGGTACACAGTTATTTCAAATAATGCAGAGAAAAATTTGGCATTATCCATTGCAACCAATCAATTATTTCACGTCTGCAGCTTAGGCTATGAAATGAAACCAGAGGTCTGTTTGCTGATGTATGTATGATGCTGACATATGATGCTGACAAACACTTCTATTCACAACGCCCAGCTAGTAAAACAAGTAAATACACCCAGATGTTACAAACACAATACACTCCCTGTTGGAAATAAGAGAAAACACACTCCCAGTTGTCCATTAGAAAGGCTCATTTGCATAAATATAAAATTGCTCATAACTTGGCCAAAAATGATCGTTTTTTATAAAAAAAAAAAAAAAAGTTACTGTTATCTACATTGCAGCGCCGATCACATGCAATAGGATATAGGGATTTGATAATCTGGTGACAGAGTCTCTTTAGATAAATGCTTTCCGATCTAGGTAGAATGTAACAATAACTTGTAATTGTTTAGAGAACACACCATTTGGGTTATAAAATGCAAAGTAAAAAATAGTGAAATAGGCATAGCGTATAAACATCATGATACTACTCTACTGCTCAGGGGGGTGTATTTGTACATAACATTTTGATTAGGGCCGGATTTTAGTGATGGCACATGGAGTCCATGACCTGGGGACTCCACCACCTTGGAAACCAGGAAGGTCTCCATCATACACCCTCCCTCATGGAGGTTCAGGAATCCTATGCAGTCAAGAAGAAATAGTGAGGTGACCATGCGTGTGGTGCTCTCTCTCTCTCTCTTGAAGACTAAGGGAGTCGCTGGCTCGGCTGGCTCTAATAACTCCATGTACACCAGTGGGGTCGGCCATGTACCAGCATGGCCAACTTTAATATATGTGGCTGAAATAGAAGCTAAGGTGCGGATTAGGATTAAGAGGTGAGATAGGGGTCACAACTAAATTTTTTGCCCATAGGATCTTATCAAACTTAATTCAGCCGTGAATTTTATGCATTTGGCCACTGCCATATTTTAGTACGCTATTTGAAAAAATCTTGTTTACTCAAATGCCGATGTAGCCATGTAAACAACAGCTCAACTGTAGTTTTCTCACTTAAAGGAACAGTGCTACCACAAATTTTTTTTTCATATGTTAAAGATGTTAGTGCTTTATTAAAAACGTTTGGATTAATTTGTGTGTTTGTGTGTTACTTTTTCTTATTTTTACACTTTTTCTTCCCTATGGGGGCTGCCATTTTTTTTTCCATTTCTGTATGTGTCGATTAACGACACATACAGACATGGAATACGGCAGCTCCAGTCCCATAGGGACTGCGAACGGGGCCCGTTCCATCCACTAACATGTACGCCGCTGTGTGGGAACGGCGCATGCGCCACTCCCACACAGTTCAATTTGAAATGCGTGCCGTCCGGCGCCATTTTTCTGTAGACCGGAAGTCGCGGCCGGACAGTAAGATTACTACTTCCGGTCGCGGCTTCCGGACTTGTGCACATGGAGCAGCGGCAGCAGACGGAGCGGATGGACCGGAGGGAGCGGCGGCGACTGGAGCAGGTAAGGGATTTCTATGTATGTTTGTGTTTCAGTGTGTGTTTATTACTGTATGTAAACCTTCTACACTGTGTGTTAGCTCAAAAAATGGCGACACACAGTGTAGGAGGTTAGACTGTTCAAACCCCTCGTTTCTCCCGGCACTAGCCAGGATAAAGGAGGGGGGGATTCTGAGAGCTCACTAGAGCGAGGGATTTTTTCCCAATTTTGCAGCATAAAGCAATGTGGTTGCTTTACCACATGCAATGCTGCAATTTTGGGAATGGCTCCATCTAGTGACCAGCAATGGGAAATATTATAAATTAGAATCCAATTGAATCCAATTTATAATATTTCCTGACTCGTGAAAAAAATAAAAATAAATTAGAACAATGTTTAATCACCTACACACTAATTGTTTAACTAAAAAAAAAAAAAAACATGTTTTGCTGGCAACACATTCCCTTTAAAGGGGTTGTCCGGGAACAGGGTTTATTTTTCATACTGATGACCTATCCACAGGATAGTTCATTAGTATATGATTAGTGGGGGTACGACACTCGGACCCTGCACTGATCAGCTGTTCCGGCTGCCTCTGAGCACCGGATGTTATACAGTGGCCGATGTCGGAAGCAGATGGCTCCATACACTGTATAGCGGCCATACTGTCATCAGTATGAAAAATTGCTCCAAGTCCGGACAACCCCTTTAAGGTCTGCTTCAGGTGGCCATAAAACAGTTTGGTTCACTTAAACCATGGGGGACCAGTCTAAAATGTGGCCGTATTATGGCCTTTTGGAAATGGAATTAGCAGGGTATGGATCTGTCCATTTTTTTTCTCTGGGAAACATTGGCTGAACTCCTTATGCTTCCCAAGGGGAGTTAATATTTTAATGAGTCTCAATCTCTATATCAATACATTACCTACTGATATTAATGGAAAAAATATATATCCTTCATTGATCAATTTTTAAAAGTGACTTAAAAGCTGCAGCTGTTTCTGCCTTTCAACCACTAGATTTTGTGTTGTACTCATCCAATTTGTTTGAAATAGATAAATAACACAAACAATATAATAAAACAAAATAAATAAATAAATAAATAAATAAAAAACACAATAACAAAACAAAACAACAGATGAAACTGCTCTTTGAAATTCACGAAATGAAAATAAAATAACCAATTTATATTGTGAAATTAATTACAACAAAACGCTGCAAATGTTAAAAATAATTATATGAACTGAATGCTAGAAAATATGTGTACTATTCATTGATTAATTTCATACAAATAAGCAAGGTAACAATGCATTTTTCTGTTCTGCGACTATAATTCTATAATGAAACTATTTGATTTAATTGATTTTTAACGTTTATTGAATCTCATGAAGACTGTGTCGCCTTGTGCTCCCTCTAGTGGTGATTTAGATTTTAACATCATTTGTAACATGCAGAACAGTAAAAGTAATGAGTTCCTTGGGAGTATTAATCAGTAGATAGATACTAAGTACCATTTTGACAATTTTATTGGCTGGGGCGTTTGAGTCCTTCGATAAAGCCATTATTGAATGTGCTGTAGCTATAATTATAACTGGTGCGGGCTGAATACCTTCTTCCTTTTGTGTCACTCTCAGCAGCTGAGCAGCACTCTATGTAACTGAATCTATAAGGCACACAGCACTGTGCCTTAATATGCATAACACTATGAAGCTAAATGAGAGGGAGGATATAGTGTGATCTCTGAAATATGTTCAGGGATTTAACAGTGTGCACGACAAAAGCATATTAGAGAGTTGTGTTTGAAGAGGAGGTCAAGATTTGAATAGCTGCAGGCTAAAATGTAACTCAGAGGAAATGTAGGACTTAATGCTGTGCTATAGTTACAAACTATACAGTCTGCAATATTAAAGGAATATTAAAGGAATTAAAAGATAGTAACCTCATGTTTTAATGCAAAGATTATTAAAAATTGAGCAAAAAAAAAAAAATCGAACAAAAAATGACTAGGTAAGTGAGTCCTCCCTCCTTTCCCTGTGTTCAGTTTTAAAATCCTTAGTCAGACAAAAAAAACAGTGTTCGTGATTTATGGGATTCATTGATGTGCTGCTGGCATGTCCAGAATACATACTACCAGCCGTTCTGCAGACATCGTAAAACTGCTCTGCGATGTTGCCACCTAGTTCATGTTTAGGGACCGAACGTAATTGGTCCTTGTCTTGCAAATAGAACACATACAGTAAGCACAAGGCAGTCGAAAGGATTTCAAGCCTTATTTTACAAAATCTTCATTTTAATATACAGACAAACTATGGAATTAATCCAAAGAGAAATAGTGGTGTCCGTTACGGCGATCAATCTGATTAATGCTTACGGTCCCTAATCTTCATTTTTAAAATATCAAACAAATCATTAAATTGGTTGTCAGATCTTATGAGCACCCAGTATGTAAATAATCCCGGTTAGGCTACATTCACACAAGCGCGACAGATTTACACACATAAAAACCGAGCGTAAATCCGTTCATGTGTGTTGTGTTTTTGCATCAGTGTGCTTTGCGTGTGGCATCTGTTTTTCACGCACTTGAAAGCACTTCTTTTTTTCAATTAAATTAATGTGCGAAACATGGACAGCACACAGATGTGCGTCCGTGTGCTGTCCGTGGTTTTCACGCATTCGTTTACTTCAATTGGCGACTAGGTGCGTGAAAACGCACCAATATAGGGCGCGCAGTGAGTTTCACACAACGGACAAATGCTGCGTGAAAATCAACGCATGTGTGACTGGCCCCATTGAAATGAATCGGTCCGTGTGCTGTGCGTTGTTTCAACACACAGAACGCGGACGAGAATCACGCTCGTCTGAATGAGCCCTTAGACACTTTAGCTCTATTAAAGAAAATTAGACGATTCTGTGACGAGACCAAATGGGATGAAGAATAAAGTGTTTGCCGGTGGTCAGCCATTCGTTGCTTTTGTTTACATTGTTGAAGTTGATGACACTGTGAGCTCTGTAATGTCACTCATGTTCTACACTGAATCCATTTCCAGAATAAAGTTGGTTAATTGGTAATTTGTGACATAAATGAGAGATCATAAAACATACGACACATAATATGTTTATGATGTATCTTTACTGGGTTGTGCAGGTGCAGGTTCCCCTGACTCTATGCTTCTTTAAATAGGCGTTCTTATCACTTGTTTCATAAAGTGCATTTTACCATTTTAGGGTAGGGAGCCTATATTTTTAGGGGCTTGAGAAAAGTCCTGCTGGACTGAAACGTTGCACGGGTGATTAAAAAGCTGACATATTTTGGAAGTGCTGTCTCCTCGTCTATTTTGTCTATCTTATATTTTTAGGGGGGCTTTTGACATGCAAATTCGAGCTCAGCATTATGGCATATGGATGGCCGTAGATATAGAGATGATGATCGTTTTCAGACATGCAGATATTTTTTGCTAGGATCCAAATCGCTACTTGATTGGCCACTTATTACAGAGTGCGCTTTATGTCCTACAAGTCAATGATTTTGATCATCTGCATAGACGTCTGATAATTTTTGCATGCTGCAACAGTCTAGGATAATTTTGAAATGATCTTATATGCAAGGCATGCTAAAACGACAACTCCCAAATTTTTCATCAGCCCCATTATGAATGAGTCTATAGTTTGATAGTAAAGTGGTTGACTGGTTTGAGCAACCCTTTTCCTGATACCTCATAGAACCTCCAATGATTAGCCAATTACAAGAAGTCAAGCTGTTGAGACCCCCACAATCAGCTGGCAGAAAGGGTACCAGAGGATCAGTGCTCCTTTTCCCTGCAGCATTTCATGAATTTTTACGCAATGTCCTATTGACATATATGGGCCATCCACCGATTTCAACAGAATGAGATTAAATCTTTGCAGCTTCCCCTGTTCTGGCTCATGCATGGGAGTCACAATATAGGATTTTTACCTCTATTACCTCAAAATGTCCATATAGTGCATTTTTTCCAGGGGTTGTCTTAACTAGATATCCATTTGCCACTTATTTCGTTCCTCAAATGCCATCCCCTGTGTCAATCCCTGTTAAACTGGCCATACACATAAGATGAAAGCCGTCTAAAATGTCAGATTTTGACCATTTTGGCCGAAATTCGTTTCAAATGAAAAATGAACGATAGTTTGCGATGGCTGAAAATGTAATCTTTAAGGCTGTCAGCTAAAAATAAACATGTATGGCATGATCGGCCAAATACGGCCACTTATTTACCACTTTGGGCAAGCCCACTCTGTTTTTCTTTAAAGAGGCTCTGTCACCAGATTCTCAAATCCCTATCTCCTATTGCATGTGATCGGCGCTGCAATGTAGATAACAGTAACGTGTTTTTTTTTTTTTTTTAAACGTTCATCAAGTTATCAGCTATTTTATATATATGCAAATGAGCTTTGAAATGGACAACTGGGCGTTTTTATTTCGTTATGTCCAACTGGGCGTGTGTTGTGTTTTTAACTGGGCGTGTTTATGTGTATGACGCTGACCAATCTGTGACCAGTCAGCATCATACACTCATCTCCATTCATTTACAAGCAGCACCATCCAGCCTGGACCTCATGTGTATTGAGAATCCTGACACTTCTGACTCGCAAGAGAAACAAAATCTTGTTTAGCTCCGTAATCTCGCGAGATTTCGTTTCTCTTGCTGCAATCTCAGAGAAAAGATTCAGAAGTGTCAGGATTCTGAGTACACATGACGTCCAGGCTGGAGGTCATGTATATTCATTATCAGGACACTTGTGTATGTGGCTGCACATCGTTCTAGTAAGAACGCTGTGTTGCTTGTAAATGAATGGAGATGAGTGTATGATGCTGACTGGTCACTGATTGGTCAGCATCATACACATAAACACGCCCAGTTAAAAACACAATACACGCCCAGTTGGACATAACAAAATAAAAACGCCCAGTTGTCCATTTCAAAGCTCATTTGCATATATATATATATATAAATATATATATATATATATATATATATATATATATATATAAAATAGCTCATAACTTGGCCAAAAATGAACGTTTTTTAAAAAAAAGAACGTTACTGTTATCTACATTGCAGCGCCGATCACATGCAATAGGAGATAGGGATTAGAGAATCTGGTGACAGAGCCTCTTTAAGTCTCTCCCTGATTTGCCAGTTTAGTCTGGTATCTTGATGGTTGGATCATTCGTTCAATAGATTGTCCCACCATAATCTTATGTGTATGGCCAGCTCTACAAACAGCACAAAATTCAAATCCTATCCCTAACCTACAAATCTCTCTCCATCTTGACTCCAGCCTAAACCGTGTCACTAATCTTCGGATACGGAGCCTGCTCAACTGTTAATCTTGAGCTCTTCAAATTTTACAACTATTTTAATGAAACAAACTTTAAAATATGAGCAAATAAATAGCAATTCTATCATAAATTTCAGAACATGAAAAAAATTAATGTCTACTAAAAATATCACTTCCCTCAGAGAAATTTAAAAAAAAAAAAAAATCATCTCCAGATTTATTCCTCTCATTCAAATTATTATGCGGATGTGCAAGTGTTTCAACATATCCACGGTCGAACTAAATCAACATGGCAGTCATTCTCATTGTTTAAGAGAAGTGCAATATTACAGAGTACATTTCCATTTAAAAGCTGTGCCAATTTCTCAGTCGCAATGCTTCTGTGTAAATGAACTTTCCATAATCCAAAACTGCAATTAGAGATAAACTTGGGTTATTATCTGGTTTGTTATTGTGGGTGACCTTATTTTGCACTGTCTACTCGTCCTCTGGATGTGCAGCTCACACAAAGAATTAATTTTCTACATTTACAGAAGTCATAAGAGACACTGAACACGAGCCTTTGAGTGGTCATGTTATGAATCAGAGAATACTGGCGTGAAAATCTAGGCCTCAAGTTAAGTAACAAAGACAATGCATTTTCTTATTTATACTGATCTGATATATTAGACATGAAAATTGAATTACATAGTGTCATAGTCATGAAAGCACAAAGTAGAAAAGTTTATTAAGTGAAAACTTTTGCAGATCTCTATTCTGCCAAAATCTAGGAATAACCTAGGGAAGCCATTTTCAATGTACCCCAAATAGGGAATAACATTGCCATTATGGGGTGTACTTGGTTTGCAGCAATATTTAGGTAGGTGGCGTGTTTTAAAGTAACAACCACATAAATGGCCAAGGTTTCCCAGCAGAACTCTGCCCAGAGGATTACACTGGCTCCGGCACTTTGCCTACTTTCCATAGTACTTCCTGGTGCCATCTCTTCCCCAGGTAAGCAATGCACACACACCCGGTCCATCCATATGATTTAAAAATAAAACATGATTTATCAGATCAGGCCACCTTCTTCCATTGCTTCATCATCCAATTCTCATACTCATGTGCCCATTGTAGACGCTTTCGGCAGTGGACAAGGGGTCAGCATGGGCATTCTGACTGGTCACAGACATAGAAAGCTGTGATCCACTGTGTGTTCTGACAACTTTGTAACTTTTTCAGCAATTTGTGCTATGGCAACTCTTCTGTAGGATCGGACAAGACGGGCTAGCCTTCTTTCCCTTACGCGCATCAATGAGCCTTGGGTGTCTATGACACTGTTGCAGTCCACCGGTTGTCCTTCCTTGGACCACTTTGGGTAGGCACTAACCACTGCATCCTGGAAACACCCCACAAGACCTGCCGTTTTGGAGATTCTTTTACCCAGTCGTCTAGCTATCACAATTTGTCGATTGTTGAAATTCGCTAAGATCTTTACACTTGCCCATTTTTCCTGCTTACAACACATCAACTTCAAGAACTGACTGTTTACTTGCTGACTTATATATCCCACCCCTTGACAGGCGCCATTGTAATGTGATAATCAATGTTATTCACTTCACCTGTCAATATGGAAAATAAATGTAATAAACCACATAATAGATGGTTTTGAGCTTGTTTCTGAGAAAGCTGTGTGACGACCAATTATAGCTCCCACAGTGGTTGTCACCCAGCATTACTGAACTCCTGAACAGAAAAATTGATTAGTTATGCAGAGATACTGGTCGCCATATTTTTTGTCACTCAATTTTGACAAAAATTGTTACAGCTAAAAAAAATCATATTTAACAACTTGACAAAAAACAACTAAAAAGCTTATATTTACATGGGGATTTTCTTTAATTTGTGGAAAAATTCTCTTTCAGCATAGAACTTCTAATTAACAAAACTTAACAATGCTCACAGGAGCACGGAGTATTTGAGAAAAGTGTGAGATTCTGTAGGAATTAGAACTCCTTTAATATCATTATATTGAGTATGATAGGGCCACGCCATGCAGCAAGAACATAATAATGGAAATTAAGAAGCTAAAGGCTAACAATTTATTAGTAAAAAAAAAATCCTTTAATGGGGGGGGGGGGGCAGTTGATATGATACCATACGGCCCTCAATGCATATTTTGACTTCTTTTTAGAAATCCCTATGCACTTTCTCACTTGCTCTCTCACACTCTCATCTCTGTCTGCTTGTCATTGGCATTCTGACACACCAAAGAGCCATTTATCGAGATGGGTTTATTTCAGAGCTGTCATTCATACTCTGATTCTACACAGCATAGTAAAAAAGCAGACAGCAAGAATTAACTGGCACAAATTTTCAAAGTTAGTATAGAACAATAGATGTATCAATAGTCAACTACATAAAGCTTATGTAATATATAACATATCAGGAGAGGGGAAATTAGAACGTATTCTTAAACCAAAGGGAGCGCCGAGTAAAGTGCACATGTACATAAGGCTGCGTCTAACAGTCACCATTTAGCAAAAACCCCATGGAAAATTAGGGAGCAACTTGATCGTTTTTGACTATGCTTGCATGTTTTGTTTTACATTAGTTAAGCAGGCATTATATACAGTACATTAAACCATAATACCCAAGAGTATAGCAGTCTTACATTGTATATCTAATACACCGAGAGCTCAATCTGCAATCCCAGTATGCTTGACTACCATGTATTGCTTGTTCTTGGGACATGCTAATTCCTACTAGACATAAAATATTTTTCTATTTGGTAACTAGTCTACAGAACATTATTTAGTATCTGTTAACACGCTATTGGAAGGTTTCCTTACTTGTATTTCCTTTGTATGTATTTCTTTGAGTGCAAAAAAGGACCTTAGATCTTTCCAAATAAGATCAAAATACAATGTAAATAGAACTGCACATGTTATCTGATCGTGTCACATTTTTTTGGGACTTCTTATAGGGTGACAGAATTGACCTAGATCTTCTCACTGTTTACACAGCTTTTGCTATGGAAAAAAAAAACCTTTACTCGGTCTCTCTAAAAGCACTCTTCATAAGCACCCACTTCTAACTCAGCGAACAGATATAAGGCATCGTCTAACTATACACATACTGTTCTTCGCTGTACATATTTGATCTGAAGGACTACCAAAAAGTTGATATAATTGAGTATGAGTGCTTATATTATAGTGTATCGTTTTTTTATTTATTTATTTACTTATTTATAGTAGAAAAACTAAAAATCATTATCTTCTAACCATTCAGTTCAATGTATACATCTGAATTTAATGCACTATTAACTATTCAAAATAACGCAAGTGAAGTGGTCATCGTATGTAACTTATAACCACCGTATTTAACCATAGCCCCTACATATTGTGGTGTTCATGTAAAAAAGATTAGTACACATAGAAATATAAAGATGTATTCCATAATGAGCAATAAGTTACCACGCACAATGTGCCAAAATGGGATATAGTCTCATATTTGCTAGTAATATGTGGTTTTCCCACTATTGTTTACTTTTAATATTGATGGATAAAACAGTTCATTGCAATTTCTTAGAAGTTAGGGCCTGTTCACATCAGCGTCGGCCTTCCATTGATGGGTTGCGTTAGACCTTTCCGTCGCAGGAATCTATGAACAAAAAGCCCATCGAAAACCATAGCTTCCCTTTGCATTACCATTGATTTCAATGGTAATGCTTCCATTGCAATTAGTTTCCATTTGTATCCGTTCTGTAAGGTTCCATTTTTTTAGCGGAAACAATACCTTAGTCGACTACGCTAACCCATGAACGGAAGCCCAACGCTGATGTGAACACAGCCTTAGAGTTGTATTTTAATTTGGTACTGCCCTCATGACACCTTCTAAATTACAAACTATTCCTTCCTTCCAAAAATCAAATCGTAAGCAATAAACTGGCAGAATATAAATTACATGAAATTTACACAATTAACTCCTAGTTTAGCATCATCCATTTTGATCAAAAGGATTCAGAATGTCGACACCAAAAAAAGCTGGAGATAAGCAGAAGTGCCCTAGTTTGTACGCTTCAATCCATTTGGACATGTAAACCATCAAAACTCTATTGGTTTTATAGGACAACTTCTGGCGAATCTGTGTTGTGCTTAGTGTAGGGTATAAGGGGCGGTGCATGACTTCACCCTTTTGACTACTTTGAATCTCTGATGTAGGCTACTCCCCCTTGTATTTCATTAAGTGTTGCCTTAAAGGGTATGTATCATCAGAAAATTACCTATAATTTAAATAAATTTTTTATGTAAAAAAAAAGTGTTTAAGAATTATTGTTCATTTTTTTACTCTCTATGTCATTATCTATATTAAAAAAATTATTCAAAACTCTTCTAGTATTCACTCCGGCCCACCGAACCTCGCAATAGACTGACACTTCCTGTTCTGTAGAGATCACATCTCAGCAGTCATCTCAATATCATCACAGGCAGAATTACAATGAAAGGTAACACCTATATATATATGTACATATATATATATATATATATACATGTGTGTATATATATATAAAATGTAGATATAGATAACAAAGGACTATTGATTATAGGTGATGGAAACAGCTCCCCCCTATCCCTTCCTGCACAATGACCTTTGCACAGGTCATAGAGCATGCCTAGAGAACTCTCCTATAGAAGTGGGCCAGCTCCAGACTGTTGTTACCTGTGGTCCATGTGGCTGCTGTAAAGCTTATCTCTAATTGCTGGTAACAGAAGCTCAGGCAAGATGACTGCCCCCATAATCATGTACAAAAAATAGAATTAAAACATCTACAATCAAAAAACAAGAACAGATTAGAAAAAATAATAATGTTTGACTATCTGGTTTTAAGTAGGAAAAAAATATAGGTGATACATTCCCTTTAAGTAGCCTTTTCAGGCTGGAGAAAGGGTAACTGTAGAGTGCTTCAATGTGATTACTAATAGGAATTCCTGGAAAATGTCTGCCCCATGATCACAAGCTAATCTTACACATGTCCACTTCTGATACATACATATTAATGATATTACCAGACAACTTTAGGTTACATACACCTTTAAAAACAGATTAAACAAAATAAATAACAAAATATATGTAAAGGTTTCCCCACCTTGACAGAATCTAAGCCAAAAACAGTTTCATGAATTGGCTACTGTACCAAATGCATGAGCTACTTGTAGCTTCTCTAGAGCAAATCATCTCACTTCTTGTGTGTCACCTAGAGGCAGTCAGTTTATATGTACCCTTGATCAAGGTATCTCAATAGATATCACCTTCTTTATGTTTGCCAAGTCCTTCAAATAGTCAATATGCATGCATTACACACACTGGCTCCCAGCATCTGGAGTTTATAAATGGTGTTTTATGTATTGTCCGAAGTGTTTGACCCTAAGGGTATGTTCACACAGCTTATTTTCGGACGTTTTTATGGCCGTAAACGGTCGAAAAATCTCAGAAAAATCGGAAGCAGAACGCCTCCAAACATCTGCCCATTGATTTCAATGGGAAAAACGGCATCCTGTTCCGATAGGCCTTTTTTCAAAACGGCCGCATAAAAAAACGGCCGTGAAAAAGAAGTGCACGTCACTACTTGGGAAGTTCTTGGAGCCGTTTTTCATAGACTCTATTGAAAACAGCTCCAAAAACGGTCGTAAAAAACGCAGCAAAAAACGCAGCGAAAATCGCGAATGGCTTAAAAAACGTCTGAAAATCAGGAGCTGTTTTCCCTTGAAAACAGCTCCGTATTTTCAGACGTTTTTGAGTTTGTGTGTGTACATACCCTAAATAACACCATAAAATCTAGCACACCATAATCCTTAACTCTAAATATTCAGCAAAATGCCTTAAGGTTACATTCACACGAGTGTATCAGATTCACGCGCGTGAAAAATGCGTGTGAATCTAGTCCTTGTGTGTTGGGTTATGCATCAGTGTGCTTTGCGAGTGGCATATGTTATTCACGCACTCGAAAAGCACATATTTTATTTTTATTATTACTTTCAATTGAATTGATGTGCAAATCAAGCACCACACATGGATGTGCATCCGTGTGCGGTGCGTGGTTTTCGCGCACCCATTGACTTCAATGGGCGCGTAGGTGCGTGAAAGCTCCTGCATGTGTAAACGGCCCCTGTGAAATCAATGGGTCCGTGTGCTGCGTGTGATTTCCATGCACAGCACATGGACGTTATTCATGGGGCAGTGGTGAATGATAAATTTGGCGCATCTTACTTGACCTGCTAGACACTTTGCTCCTTCTTATACCACCTTTGATTTGGCTTAGTTTGCAATTGTGTGTCAGTGTTTTTGGCGCATGATGAGGCATCTGAAGCCATGCCCCTTTTTATTTAAGCCACACCCCCGTTTGGAACACTCTTTAGAAGTGTATAGTGAGGCACAAACATCTGATTTAATAAGAAATGCACTAAGAAGCATTTCTAATGACTAATTTATGACACATTTGAGCTGCAAACACATTAATACATCTGCCCCATTGTGTTCCTTATGATGAAATGTAGCACTTGTTTATCAAGAGTAGATCACTGTTTATTGCAAACTGACTTTTCTAACCTTAAATTGCGTCAACAGAAAATACCTTTTCTTGCATAAAAATCAATATACAAATATAAAGCCCAAACTTATCTATAGTGCCGTTCATCCTGAGCTTCCTAGTTCATTAATGGGATGAAAGATCAAAACAACCATTACACCCAGGCGAAAGAGGAACTGTATCTCTGCTCCATTGGGTCTGTAGAAAGTTGGTGTAAGACCCCTATGATATTGTTGTGACTGGCATCATTGTTTTTAGAAATCTTGCATTTATTAGAACAAAATAGTGCAAAGTTGGCTGAATAGAATATTAAAAGACAATGCAAAACAAACAATTAGGTACTACAAGGTTCTTTTTTTTTATTTTAGGGGGAAATGCTCTTTAATGTATATAAGAAACTAAAGGTTTCAAACTAAAATTTGGTAGGATTTAGACAACAGAAAGAGAGTAAAAATAGGCGTAAAAAAGAGGTCAAAGCAGAAAGGGTAAAACGGAGGGTGGGTAAAAAATACAGACATAGCAAAGGATTATGATGGAGCTTTACTTCACATAAGAACAAAGGGTGTGAAGTACAAAGGGTTCCTGGGGGAGGAGAGTGATGGAATCCATCAATGGTTTACAAGAGAGAGCCCAGAGCAGTGCGCATTGATAGACAGAAAGAATGGGACTATCAGACAACGTAAAAAAAAATGGTGAAAACATTCTAACTAGAAAACAAAAAAGAAACCGAAATAACGAGACCAATAGAGAGGAATAGGACAAGCACGCTCCGACTGTCACACTGACACAAAAACCAGGCTAGGTCACTATTTACAATGTATGGACATTGCACTACCAAATGTAGCAAGATGTAGAGATGGGGTCTGATTCCACATAACACTAGAAAGCCATTGTTATCTTAATAATTAAAAAAATAAAAATAACTGTTATTATTTTCGTAAGTTCTTATTATTTTAGTATTATTTTATTTAATGGTTTATGGAATTTGTTTTTACATTTTTTATTTGCAATGAAATAATAATTGAAATAATACTACTAATAATAATATTGATAATTCTGATATAAAATATATTTATATATCTATTTATATTAACTTGTTTTAACGTACAAGCTTGATCCATAAGAACCAAATCTGGTCACATTTCCTATTTTAAAATCCTTAAGGCAAAATAAGACCGCCCTATGTATATAGGGAAGAAAAAATGGTGTAAATAAAAACAGTGGCGATACCCATAGCAACCAATCAGAATGCATTTTACAATAAAAGTTGGAAGATTAAAGCAGGAACCTCTTTGAACTGTGGAGGCGATACCAAGTACTTACTCAGATAGGGGGGCTTGTAAGGCGCTCTGGTCCCGGAGAGCAGGCCATCCAGCTCTTTTCTCTCCTGTGTACTCCCTCCTCCACTTCCATTGCCTACTCCTGCCAGCCCTTGTAATGCCTTTTCTTTTCCGAAGGTTGAAAAGGATCTCTCCCCTCCTGGAGGCACCTCGGGTGCTTCAAACACTTCAGTGTCCGGAACAGAGTCCATGCCGGGCACATGAAGATTGCTGCGGTAGTCTGCCGCCTGGCGGCCATCACTGGAAGGTACAAAAGAAGGCATCCAGCAGCGGTCCGAATGGCCCAGAGCTTTACACTCTTCTGTACAGTTGGAAAACAGGTCAGCTCCTGTAGGGGGCACAGTGGAGTCAATAAAGGCACTTACAGAAACATATCTATTTATTATGTTTTGACATTAATGCTTTATATTTTTTTTACTGAGAATATAAAACAGTTTGACAAAACAATTTAGGTCTTTATAAAAGCCTGATACTTTAGAGCTTTCAAAACCTGACTAGTAACAAAAATCAATGAATGGAGATTGTAAAAGCACTTACACTTATGTAGCGATAACCATAAATAATCAATTTCACCCCTAATCTTCAATGTAATGATTTGTTAATCTCCAGATGATAATGAGCTATTAGTTGGTGCGTTGGGTGTATTAAAGTACCATTCATCCCAGTCTCCATAGATCAAGCAGCTTGATGAGTGAGTAGGGTTACATAACTTGGAGTCCTGGTTCCCCAATTAGCTAATTCTACAATGTAGTTGAGATCACAGGTTGGTATAATACAGAATTTGCCCGTTAGCCTGTGAGACATGTTAAAAATGTATTCTTCAGTCAGAAGTCTTGAAGTCCCAGAAAGGTCAATATTACCAGCTGATTTATTCATCCCTACAGCAGAACTCTTGTGGCCACCGGCCTGATGAGATTTAATTGGATGAACCTTGTATGACACATCAGAGGGCATACCTAATGTGTTCCATGTAGGGTTTACACTATGAAGGGGAAGTACTTATTGAAAGTGCACGATTATTTTATAGATTCTCTATCACTGATATTTTCCAGAATGGAGCATCAATTCCAACATAAATCTTTCTATCATTTCTCCTAATGGAAGAAAATGGTCAAAAACATTTCTTTCTTTCTCTCGCTTTCTCACTCTCTTTCTTGCTTTTTTTTCTTTCTTGCTCTTCTTTCTTTCTCACTCTTTCTTGCTCTTTTCTGTTTCTTTGTTTCTTCTCTTTCTTTCTTTCCCTCTTTTCTTTCTTTCTTCCATTCTTGCTCTTTTCTTTCTCACTCTTTTCTTTCTTTCTCTTTTCTTTTTTTGCATTTTTTTCTTTCTTTCTTTCTTTCTTTCTTTCTTTGTCTCTCTTTCCCTATCTTTTCTTTCTTTCTTTTTTTTCTTGCTCTCACCTTAGGGTTTTTACACTGTGAAGTAGTTATTCAAAGTGCAAAATTATTTTTATAGATTCCCTATCACTGATATTTTCCAGTTTGCAGCATGAACACAACTCTTTCTATCAGTTCTCCAATTGAAAAAAAAAAATGGTTGAAGACATTTCTTTCTTTCTTTCTTTCTTTCTCTCTCACTATCTTCTCTTTCTTTCATTCTCTTTCTTTCATTCTTTCTCTCTTTCTCACTCTTTCCTTTCTTTCTTTCTTTCTTTTTCTCACTCTTCCTGTCTCTCTCTTTCTTGCTCTTTTCTTTCCTTCTTTGTTTGTTTGTTTGTTTATTTCTTTCTCTATTTCTCTCTTTCTCTATCTGCTCTTTCTTTTTCTTTCTTCATTTTCTCTTTCTTTCTTTCTTTCTTCCTTTCTCTTTCTCACTCTTTCTTTCTTTCTCTTTTTTTACTTGTGTTTTTTTTGTTGCTCTTTTCTTTCTTTTTTTTCTTTCCTTTCTTCTTTTTCTTTCGCATCCCAAGTTTCTAGCATGGCTCCTATATCCTCTTAAACAGACTGTGTGAGTTTCAATTCCAAATGCCTTAGATTATCTGCTTTCAGTGCTCATGTAATGTGAGATGTGTATGCTGATACAATTGACAAATCACTAGATCTCTTCCAGCAAACACGTCTTGACCAGCTTCCATCCTATTCTCTCCCATGTCCCCTAAACCTATTAAGACTTTATGAGTGACATCTGACATTTTGATTGATTTTAATCTGTCTTTCTAAGAATGTGTGATGCGACGTCCTTACTTTCTATGGAATTGACTCTGCAGCTTAGTTCACATTCATATTTATACTAATGCTGAGCAGTGCTGGTTCCCATACAATATACATCATAAGGTATAGTGTAGAAATAACGTATAATAATACCCAGGAATGTGTTTTCCCAATATATAACCTCATTTTGTCACTGGCACCAAACATTTGTTCGGCTGGAAGAACAGCAATGAAACACTTGCAGTGTGAGATACAGGCTCGTGATTGATTTGCACACAGACATGCACTGTGGGGTTGTTGATAATTGTGCAGTAATGCTTGTGTACACAATGCCATATGTATGCTAATGAGCCTCCCCATACCAACTGTGTGCACAGAGCTTCATACAAATATTATACAAGGGAGAGAGACACTCTAAACTTCCTAAACAGGAGTAGTAGGATAGTTTAGAAATACATTATGACTATTATTGTCTTCTAATCCTAAAGTCCTGTGCCATTAATTATTTAAAGGACCCTATAACTATTTTATTAATGTTCAATCAATAATATTCAATGTCATAGATGCAGATAAAACAGGCACCAGCTTCTTGTTTCACATTCAGACATATATATTTTGGGCATTGTGACTTATGAGGTTTAGTATGGTTTTACATAGGACTGCTGGTAAAGCTACCACAAGATAGGAGAACCGCAGATAAACATCCTAAATAGAAGTAGTGTGGAATTTTTTTTTTTAGTTTTTTATTTTTTTTATTTCATATACAACATTTAAAGGGCTACACAAAACTATAGGCCAATCAGTGATCATATTGCATATATGACACAGCTATAGCAGGCACCAGCTTGTCTCTGAGATGTGATGTTCTGTCTGTGACTTTACATAGGGATGCAGTTAAACCTATAAAATTATTTTTCTCAGAGACTGAATGTTAAAATGATGACCGGTATACCCATACGTGTATGTATGAGCAAGACTTTCACAAACTAATAGTGTATCTTGTGTTGTGTCAGTGCAATCCTGCCCAATCAGTTATAATATCCATTTAGTATTCAACTAATGCCCTATGTTATAATTAGATTCATAATGTTAACTGTTCTGTCATCTCAGTGCCATAAATGCACTTTGTAAAAATATAAAAAAAAAAAAAGCAGAATCATCAACAAGTAGTAAAGGGCAGCAAATGGAAGAGCTTTTATTACAGATTAATCTCACTTTGTAATGACTTTTATTTTAAATGAAGCAATGTAGCACATAGTGGCTGTGCCTTCCATCCTAACCTTCCATTGATAATAAGTATGCAGAAGACTGGAAATAAATTACTGATCAGTGAGCTGTTGAAGAATTCAGACGTGAACTGCAGCTGGGATTAAAGAATCGGAGAAGGGCTGAGAAGGGGGATATGAGAAGCATAAAAGGGTTTTAGACAGAAACCGACAACTTCAATCTTTTATACTCTGTCGTGCAAATAAAAATAATGAGAAGAGAATGTATTAAATAATTGTAAGGGTTTTTTTTTCGTGGAAACCTTTTTGTTAAAGCGTGATTTACTTTCTTTTACAATTCACAGGTTTGTGTACATTTATTACCCTTATTGCAAGAAATACAAATATGAATTAATAGAAACCGTGAGATAAAATTGAGATGAAAAGATAATTAGAAAGCATAAAATATCTACAGAGAACATAGAAGTACATGAAAGACGGAAGTTAGATTGAGATAGATAGATAGATAGATAGATAGATAGATAGATAGATAGATAGATAGATAGATAGATAGATAGATAGATAGATAGATAGATAGATAGACAAGTGAGAAGATAGATAGATAGATAGATAGATAGATAGATAGATAGATAGATAGATAGATAGATAGATAGATAGATAGATAGATAGATAGATAGATAGATAGATAGATAGATAGATAGATAGATAGATAGATAGATAGATGATAGATAGACAAGTGAGAAGATAGATAGATAGATAGATAGATAGATAGATAGATAGATAGATAGATAGATAGATAGATAGATAGATAGATAGATAGATAGATAGATAGATAGATAGATAGACAGACAGACAGATAGATAGATAGATAGATAGATAGATAGATAGATAGATAGATAGATAGATAGATAGATAGATAGATAGATAGATAGATAGATAGATAGATAGATAGATAGATAATGAATATATTGACATAATAAACTTAATAGATAGAATATATATACAGAAGAAATAGATAGATAGATAGATAGATAGATAGATAGATAGATAGATAGATAGATAGATAGATAGATAGATAGATAGATAGATAGATAGATAGATAGATAGATAGATAGATAGATAGATAGATAGATAGATAGATAGATAGACAAGTGAGTAGATAGATAGATAGATAGATAGATAGATAGATAGATAGATAGATAGATAGATAGATAGATAGATAGATAGATAGATAGATAGATAGATAGATAGATAGATAGATAGATAGATAGATAGATAATGAATATATTGACATAATAAACTTAATAGATAGAATATATATACAGAAGAAATAGATAGATAGATAGATAGATAGATAGATAGATAGATAGATAGATAGATAGATAGATAGATAGATAGATAGATAGATAGATAGATAGATAGATAGATAGATAGATAGATAGATAGATAGATTTGGGATTATGATTACCAGCTGTCAGGCTTTGTTGGTTTTAAAGGAATGAACAAAAAGCCTCTAAAATAAATTACAGATTTTAAATCAACTAGAAGTGAATAGCACTGGATGTGAGAGGAGACATGTATTCATGAGACATTGTTCTTTCTCCATGGGAGAAGGGCAAAGGGCTTGAATAAGTTAGTAAGGGAAAGGGTGGGAAAATAGATTGCCCTGGGTTAGAATGAGAGGTGCAGCCAGCATATATTGGGTACATTGCCTTGTAGATAATAAACTAGGAAGTCGTTTTATTTATAGTCTCGTCCTAACATTAATGAATTGCAGTATAAGTGTCAGAAGACATTTAAAGGTCACATTTTATTAACATTCCTCAGCTACAGTTGAGCAAGTTTTACAGAAACATCTAACACTACTATAGGAAGTGTGAGAGAAGATTGTATAAATATAGTGATAGAGTGAAAGGGCAATTATACACTATGACCATATATATATATATATATATATATATATATATATACATTTGTATATATAGATAGATATATCTATATATATGTAGATATATCTATAGCTATATATCTATCTATATATATCTTACTAGCATGTATCAAAGCGCAGTGGCGATCCATCTTTAAATATGGTGGTAAGATCTGATCTTACTCATTAGACAGAAGACCAACAATTATCAATTTCATCTGGGTTGACTACATTTATTTGGCACTCTTATGTGGACTATGGCGTTACAAGTGAATTAAATAATCATATGAATTCGGCGGAGAAGCTTAGCAACTATTATTTTATAATTAATTCACCCAAATTATCTTCCTCTCAATGCAATTCCACTTTGCCGCAGAAAAGATAAACTAACCATGTCTATTAGTGACTGCTATAAAATGTGTTTTGGCTTTCTCATTGATAAATGATTGATATTATGGCTTTATGGCCTTGCAAATCACAAACTGCAATATCCCATTATGGAAATAACTTGTGTGAGCCTGTGTGGTGGAGCACGGCATATCAGTGGCTGAGTAAAACCTAAATTATTTCCAAATGAGTTGTCTAACTCAATCATTTCATTACGGTGAAGGTATTTATACAGAGAGTATATTCATCCTCAGCTGGGAAAGAGAGCTGCAGGCCAGACCCTTATCTCCGAATCCGAAATCCATGCACAGTGTGTGGGCCTCAAAGCATGTCTGATTTAAAATCGCCAACCATGGTGCTCAATAACCCACTGCAATGTTCAACATATTAAACTATAGCTCTAGACCAGTGGCCAGAGAAATTGAGAGACTACAGGTAGCCTTAGGTTATAAATTAATGTCCACTCACTAAATGGACCATAAAATTGCCAAGAAGAGCAAATGACCAGAGATCAATGATAACAAATCACATGCATATTCTAAGAACAAATATCAATGACCGTACAGAAGCAATACGTCTGCCATTTTACGACATCATGGCTACAACCATGGCGGCTATAGATGACTGCGTCCTATAAATAAAGACTGGCAAGGTTAACGCAACTCGTAACCACTTAACACGACTTGTAAAACACCACTTCCGAAAGGGATTTATGCCGGTAGTCTAGGGATTTGTCATCGGTGCCGCTGCCTGCCGAGTACATGCAACAAAAACATGATATATTGTGTAACTAATGATCTGTCAATGATTTCACCAAATATCAATAAATCGGCTAAGCTGATGTGATCAACATTACCGATACCATCCTCCAGGGTCAACCAAATGGCGTTCGCTGTTTTCTCCCAAACAATCTAAACAAAGGCAACAAATGGGTGACCACAGACAAGCACTTTCAGCTTCTATTAACTCCATTTGGCTCATTTTGCATGAACATTTTTCAATTTCCATAGCAGTACGTCAATGGAACTGCTCAAAGACATAATATAAATAAATCTGTGTTCTGTACGTGGGTTCCCGACATGAAACTCATACGTGACTTTTCCGTAGCTAAGGATACACACTGATGTAGCAGAGCTGAGCATGATAACCCTCTGAATAAAGATAATGCAATAGATTTTAAATATGGTCCTTATCTACGTGCATAGGATATACACCCCAGAGTAATAACACATGGAAAATGATGAGTGCTATCCTGGAGTTACATATATTACTCTATATATATTTGCTATACAGAGATCATAGAAACCATATATAGGAGACAATAGAATAAGATGTGTCAACTTTACTTCTTGTTGCCCATTTTTTAACATAAGAAAAATATTTGCCATCTCTATTTACATTGTCTTGTGTTTATTTGAATCCTAATGTATAAAGGTTTTTATTATCTACCTATATAATGACTTGTTGCCTATTTTGGCATCTGGGAAGCAGACTTGCATAAGTCTAATTACATATTTTTGTAATTAGTCCAGCGCATATATTGTCTGAGTATTGGCGATTTGCATAACAGATGCCAATTAAATATTCTGTGCTCCTTAATTACAAGCCATTATGCTGGTAAACTAACCTTTTTAAAGCTTCACTGGGTTAGCAGCTTTGAAAACCTGAGAAAAAAAATTCAACAAAGTAGGACTACTGTCTGCTGCTAAGCCCCATTCAAAAGCTTACATTAATAACCCGCTTTATAATAAAATAGGTCGAGACAGATCTCTTTAAGTCAAGACAACAATAAATCAGAGCCCCACATATAGGGAAAAATAAAGGATTCTCTGTGCTGAATGTAAACTTCTGGCAAGCCTTAGTTAGTGTGCGAGTTCCCAGACATTAAATAGACGCTCTGTTCACTTTAGCATGAAGTCCCACGAGGAGCAGCGACCTCCAGGGATTCTTGGCTCTCCTGAACTCTCATTAGGGCTGCATATTAATGACTTGTAAAAATAGAAGGGGGCCTGGAGTATAGCTTGTTCTATTGAAAGGATTTCCCATACAATGCAGCAAACTGCACACAAGGCAAAGGCCAAGACAGAAGCTCTCATATCTCCAGCAACGTCTGCTTCATAAACTGTGCCTGGTGTCTGCTAGAAGCCACCACCAGCAATAGTGTGGATATCACTGAACTCAGAGCATGCAGACAGCTGGGGAGTGCATTTCTATAGACATTGCCCTCAATTATGAGATCTATTCAAGATCATGGGAGTGGGTCTCCCAAGTCACAATCCTCAGAAGTACTAATGCTAGATTGCATACCAGACAAAAGAACTATTCAGCCCATTGTTTTTTAAATTACTTTTAAAATGATATGTTGCTGTAGTGCCAAACTGGCGGATGGATCTATCTATCTATCTATCTATCTATCTATCTATCTATCTATCTATCTATCTATCTATCTATCTATCTATCATCTATCTATCTATCTATCTATCTATCTATCTATCTATCTATCTATCTATCTATCTATCTATCATCTATCTATCTATCTATCTATCTATCTATCTATCTATCTATCATCTCATATCTATCTATCTATCTATCTATCTATCTATCTATCTATCTATCTATCTATCTATCTATCTATCTATCTATCTATCATCTATCTATCTATCTATCTATCTATCTATCTATCTATCTATCTATCTATCTATCTATCTATCTATCTATCTATCATCTATCTATCTATCTATCTATCTATCTATCATCTCATATCTATCTATCTATCTATCTATCTATCTATCTATCTATCTATCTATCTATCTATCTATCTATCTATCTATCTATCTATCTATCATCTATCTATCTATCTATCTATCTATCTATCTATCATCTATCTATCTATCTATCTATCTATCTATCTATCTATCTATCTATCTATCTATCTATCTATCTATCTATCTATCTATCTATCTATCTATCTATCTATCTATCTATCATCTCTCTCTCTCTCTCTCTCTATCTATCTACTCACTCGTCTATCTATCTATCTATCTATCTATCTATCTATCTATCTATCTATCTATCTATCTATCTATCTATCTATCTATCTATCTATCTATCTATCTATCTATCTATCTATCTGTCAAACTTACTTGTCTATCTACTATGTATATTATTGTTCCCTCTAAGCTGTGCCTTCTAAAAATGATAGGGTTAAAAATAAAAAATCTTCAGCAAAATTTTAATTTTCCTGCATTTTGGAACCATTGGAGACTGAGGTGCTACACAACTTTGGGAGCTCTGTGGAATCCTTCAGTGTCCTGTATACCACACCATTGTTCCTTCTAAGCTGCGTACTGTGGAAATGAAAGGGTTAGATATCCCACACTCTGTAGACCTGTACAGCTTTTATTGGGGCTTTGTTGACCTCATTACTATGTTGTCTTAACTAGTTCCTTTCCAGAGTGCCCAGCTTAGCGGGAACCCTGCACCAAACTTGCATTTATTGATTGGCTGATAGAAAAGTCACATTGAACATATTATGTTTTCTTCCATTATACCTGCTCAGCTCGGTGTCACATACATGAATGACAGTGTTTTCCACTTACTTGTCAAATTTGGATTGGCATATGATATAAGGTATTTTGGGATTGCAGCTCTTGTCACTAAGGGGATAAAGAACCAATTCTGATTCCTTCTCTCATCAGACTTACCAGAGGATTGACCTCGATTAGTGGCGTCATGATCACTGTCTCCTTGCTCACTGTCTCCGTGCCCACTATCCTTAGAGCTTACTATGTCTGCTTCCTGGAATGCAGAACTGCGAATAAAAACAGCACAGTATTGAGGAGAAATAGAAAATCATATATTCTTCTGCCATCCTATGGACACAGTGGGAGCTGCAATAAATGGCTGTATACCTACAGTATGTGACTGATACAAGTGTTCCCCTCAGCAGCATTACACACAGACAGGCAGGTGAGGGCACAATAATAACAAAAAATATTATTTTATACATAGCGTCCTGCTATTATACATAATAACTACTTCATAGAAGATATAACATATAATATCTCCACCAACAACCTTCTGGTAAGGGAATATTCTTATTTGCAATGGGATGGGGCATCTTTCAATGACTAAACCATGAAACATATGATCTTTACTGTGCAAAATAAGAGGAAATAAAGGAGATGCCCAAACACAGTTCATACCTGTTTACCCGTCGTGGTCTGTCAACTAGATAACTGAGTTCAGTGCGTTGGTGTTTATTCTAAAAAATAAATGAAACACAATTGGACTCTAAATGTCACTGCAAGAAACATGAAAGATCTCAGAGCTACTAGGCGGATTGATGAAATGTGTATGCAGAGCTGCCTAGGCCCCCAGCAGTTGGAACACATCAAATATTGAGAGTGCATGTTATCCACTGAGCTCGGATCAGCTACACAACATATGCAGACATAAAAGGGCACCCCCCCCCCCCTCGCCACCACAAGTGAGAACATTTCTTGAAGCCATGATAGACATGTGTACTTATTACATTGCTCATGGCATGGGTGGGTTTAGAGGACATACTGTACAAGTATCCATATGCCCATATGCCACCTTGTATGATTGTTATGCATGAAGGAATGTAAAATGGATGTAATTTGCTCATTGTATCCAAGCAGCCCTTATGCATTAAACTGACGGAGTGTATTTATGTAGCATTTGCTATGTGTCTGATCTATTAAAGCAAAACATTTCACTGACAAGTGTTCCTTACAATCGTTGACAATGTATTGTAGATCATGCTGACTATATAGACTGATATTTTATTTGGCAAACAGTGTTGTATGCAGGAAAAAAAAATCTCTCACTATTTGGGTCTCATTCACATTCAGGCAGTGTGGGCTACAGGCTGCAACAGTTTTCTAGGGGAATTCTAATAGCAAGACTTTGTTAAATAGAAAAAATGGACCTTCTAGCTTCCTTCAATTGTCAATATATTGTTACCAAGTGTATTATAAAAATGCGGATGACATTATATGAAATTAAAATCTATTACTATAGATTGGCACTGCGGGATTTCTAGCATCAATCAATACAGGAAAGTACATTATAGGCAAGGGATGGAACAACTGGGTTTGTGAAATAGACGGAAAGCAGGTGATGATGTAGCAGAACAGAGAGATAGCAGAGATTGCATGTGGATAAATGAGCGTGGAAGGGGATTTGCAGATAACAAGGGATCAGTAACATCTGGTTACAAGGGAAAAGTTCTTTACAATGTGAACCTATTTAGCTGGAAAGGGATGGACGTGACATCAATATACAAGTGTCTGCCTTACCTCACTGGACAAGATGCTTCCATTGGAGATGATATCAGGCTGCTGGTCAGCATAGCCTGTCACTATAGCCCCACAAGGGTTATGCTCTGTATCCGTGCTCCTGGAAGGGCTGCAAGGCTTGAGGAACATTAGGTCCGTTTTAGCAGACTCTGGGGTTAGGCAGACCTGGTAGCAGTAATTCTGGTTATGATGGTGAGACCCAAAGCTGCCAGACTCCTCTACTGGTACCTGGGTGGCACTGGGCACATTGGAGCTTTGCACCAGCATGATGTCTGACTTGCTGAGCTTCTTCTTGCGAGCTCTGGCTTGTCGGCTACAACACGAGCAGCAGCACACACAGCAGTCACTGGCCAGGCAGCTGTAGATGTTCAGTTTCTTCTCTTTCTGGCACCTGATAGCTAGTACTATCATAGCAAGGAGGAAGATGAAAGAGACGGAGCCCAGGGCGATGATGAGGATGAGGGTGAGATCTAAGGCTGTGTCATTGGATCTGCTGGACCGATGGTTCTCATTAAATTTCTCCACCGTGCTGTCCACGATCTCCACCTGAATGAGGGCAGTGGAGGACAGTGGTGGCTGTCCATGGTCCCTAACCTCGACCACTAACTCAAAGGGTCTATGCGGGTCTCTCTTACTAGTGATTTTCCGTGCCGTCCTCAGTTCCCCGGTCCTCCAGTCCATGCGGAATAAACTCATGTCGTTGCCTCTGAGTATGCTGTATGTTAGGCGAGCGTTCTCCCCTTCATCCAGGTCCACAGCCACCACGCGGGTAAACAGGTAGCCCGGCTCTGCAGTCCTGGGCAATAGCTCCTTGGCTGTCCCGTTCCTGCCGTGAGGAGATATTATGGAGGGCGCGTTGTCATTCTGGTCTACAATAACGATATTGACCGTCGCGTTGCTGGATAGAGGGGGGCTCCCTCCGTCTCGAGCCTCCACCATGAAGCTGAAGTCCTTGAGCTGCTCGTAGTCAAAGGTGCGCAGGGCGTAGAGGTAGCCGTTCTCCGAGTTGATGGACACATAGGTGAAGACGGACATGCCCTGAATGTCACACTCCAGGATGTGGTAGGACACATGAGCATTCTCCTCCTCGTCCTTATCGGTGGCACTGACTGCGGAGATGTAAGCCCCGGGCACGTTATTCTCCGTCACATACACGTTATACACAGCCTGGGAGAACCTGGGGGCGTTATCATTGACATCGGCCACCTGCACCTGGATGGACTTGGTGGAGCTGAGGGGAGGGCTGCCCCGGTCCCTGGCCAGCACTGTCACCGTGTAGGAAGGCACTAGCTCCCGGTCCAAGATGCCGTCTGTCACAATGGTGTAGTAGTTCTTGTAGGACAACTTGAGCCGGAAGGGCACTTCTCCTAGGATTTCACAGTGGATCTGCCCGTTCTCCTCAGCATCCTTGTCCGTTACGCTGAAGAGTGCCACCACCGTGCCCGGGGGGGCGCCCTCACTCACTGACTCTTTCACCGTGCTGAAGCTGATGTCCGGCGCGTTGTCGTTCAGGTCCAGCACCTTCACCAACACCTTGCAATGTGCGGCCACCGCGTTCGGCCCGAGGTCTTTGGCTTGGACGTAGACCTGGTACATGTTGCTCTCCTCATAGTCCAGCTCCCCGGAGATCTCCACGCGACCCGTCCTGGAGTCTACGCTGAAGATCTCCCGGACACGGGGAGAGTTGTGGCTGCTGAAAGAGTACACCACCTCCCCATTTTGACCTTCATCCTGGTCGGTGGCATTGAGCTGTATGACCAAGGTGCCAGGGGGCGAATTCTCCGGCATGGACACGGTGTACACGGGCTGATCAAAGACAGGCACGTTGTCATTAGAGTCCAGCACTTTGATGGTAAGGAGGGCAGTGCCCGTCCTCTGGGGGATGCCCCCATCCATGGCAGTCAGCACGTACCTGTGCAGTGCTTGTTGCTCCCTGTCCAGTTGCTTCTTCAGCACCAGCTCAGCAAACTTGTTGCCGTCGCCCTGAGTCTGCACGTCGAGGGTGAAGAAACTATTAGTGGTCATCTCGTAGGTGCGGAGGGAGTTGTTGCCCACGTCGGGGTCATAGGCGCTCTCCAGCGGGAAGCGGGTACCGAGGGTGGCACTCTCTGATATCTCCACCTGCAAGTCAGACTCGGGGAAAATCGGGGGGTTGTCATTAATGTCCAGCACCTCAATCTCCACCCGGAAGAATTCTAAGGGATTCTCCAAGAAGACCTCCAGGTGCAGCAGGCAGGTTGGGTTCTGCTTGCAGATCAGCTCCCTGTCTATTTTCTCCTTGACGTACAGCACCCCATTCTCCAGGTTCAGCTCCAGGTAAGGGCTCCTAGAGTTGGGGGCACTTTGAAACCTGCGACTGGAGAGTTTTGTAATGTCCAAGCCCAAATCCTCAGCGATATTCCCCACGAAAGTACCATGGTCCCTCTCCTCCTGCACCTTGTAGGCTAGCTGGGAAAGCACACCATCCACTATGCCCACCAGTAGAAATAAAACAATCATCTCCAATAAAGAAGGGAGCAGACGCACAATGTAGAAAAATAGAAAAATCAAAGAGGAGATGTGAGAAGAAAAGTGCACTTGTGTTATTCCTTGCACTGAGATGACGGGCTCTCACTACGGCAGATGGGTCCCCTCATCAGGATTCATCAGTACAATCCCCTTTTATTCCTCAGTCCTTAGCAAACGGTAAATCCCAAGTAAAGCAGTCCCAGGTCAATGTTGTAAGACAGTCATTTCCAGATGACACAAGGTGCTACATCCACTGCACATGGTGTCTCTGCTATAAATGATTGATAAGCATCAGGACTACATTAGAAGACACATAGCCTGGTGACAACTGTAGAAGCAGGTTATTCAAAAAACAAAAAAAAAACTTGTGTCACTGTGACTTTATTCCCTGTAGTCTCCACATTGCACACATCCCATAGTGATTCTCCTCAGTGCTGGGACTTTTATTCTTGTACATTGAGCTTTCCTGGCTGCTCCAGCTACTGTGATCTCCGCTGCCAGTGTCTGAGCTCCCAGCTCTCAGTTTAGCTGTTTTTGCGCAGCGCCCTCCTCTTGCCAACCAATAGGCGTCCGGGAAATGCCGGGGGGCGGGGCCAGGCAGGGACGTCAGTCTATTAGCACAGAGGCGTCATGTGGAGGCGGGAGTGTGTGAGGGGAGAAGGGGAGTAGAGGCAGCGCTTCTTTCCGTCGTCTCCTCAGCCCATAGTCTTGGCTGTGCCTCCAAGGCTGCACATTAGGACCGCTGTATATAGAATTCTGGTCCCTTCTAGTTGCTGCTGCCGCCGGTCTAATTAATTTGGGCATACGACTTTATCAATTCAGTGGAAAGGGGTTCTTATTTTTCTTACTTATTGTAATGTGGGCTGTTATTTATTATAATGGTGCACATCCTCTTAGTGACGTGAGGTGAAGCCGGGCTGGCAAGGTGAGAGGAAGGAGGAGGCTGGGGAGACGGCCAGGAAGGGTTGTAAGTGTTGTAAGGCGATAGCTGTGACCTCAGAGCTGTCTGCTGTATAACATGAGGAGAGAGGGAAGTAATGAGGATGGAGCAGCTTCATGGTGTTCTCCCTGCCTGTCCGGCTGCTGTGTGAGGAGATGGACAGAGCTTTCACCCATAGGCTTGACAGGAATGAATGGGTAGCAAATAGTTAACATATTGGACGACAGGTAGAAATTGTCAGATTGTCGCCACATTCCTCAAAATGTCACGTGACTAACAGTATACAGAGCACATGGCGAAACCAGCCCTCGTGTGTAAAGTGACGCCGTCGTTTTGGTGTAAATACCACACCCCTTTTTAACTCAAAAAATTAAAAATGGCGGAACTATACGTATAAGGGCCTGTTCACATCACCGTTCATTTCCGTTTCTGGGTTCCGTCGGAGGGTTCCGTCGGGTGGACCCCGCAACGGAAAGTGAAACTGAGAGCACAGCTTCCGTTTCAGTCACCATTGATCTCAATGGTGACGGAAACATCGCTAATGCTTTCCGTTCGTCACCATTCCGTCTGGTTTCCGGTTTTCCGACGGAATCAATAGCGTAGTCGACTGCGTTATTGATTCCGTCGGGAAACCAGACGGAATGGTGACGAACGGAAAGCATTAGCGATGTTTCCGTCACCATTGAGATCAGTGGTGACTGAAACGGAAGCTGTGCTTTCACTTTCCGTTGCGGGGTCCACCCGACGGAACCCTCCGACGGAAACCCGGAACGGAAATGAACGGTGATGTGAACAGGCCCTAAGTCCCAGAGAATGACATCATCCGTTCATGAATATGTCACATGTATGGGTGACAAACTTTCTGGTGCGTACATGTAGAGCATTTGGGGGCAGATTTATTAAGAGGGAATTCCCAGAACCAACAATTATCACCTCTCCATAGGGTAGGTGATCATTTTCTGAAAGCTGGGACCCCCACCAATTGTGAGAACAGGGGTCCCGAACCACCACATCCTCCTCCTGTATTCCCTGCAGTGAGGAGCACATTGAATGGAGCGGCAGTTGAGCGTGAGCTCAATGTTTATGGGACTGACGGTAACAGCCGAGTGCTGTGTTTATCATCCTCATAGACTTCGGAGCTGCGGCGCATGCTCGACCCCCGCACCATTCAATGTCCTCATTGCTGTTGAGCAATGAGTAGGAACAGGGTTTTCAGGAACCCAGTTCTCGCGATCGGTGACTGTCCCAGAGGTGGGGCCCCCGGCGATCAGTCATCTATCACCTATGCTGTGGATACGTTAGAATTGTTGGTTCTGGGATACCTCTTTAACTAGTGTGAATGCGTCACATCATTGTGGCTTCTGTTATAAGCAGAATCCACAATGCAGATGTGAACTGAGCCTAATGTGTGGTACATCTAAGTGGTGGGAAAAGCCCTCTAAGGGTATGTTCACACAGACTTTTTTGGAGGTAGAAAATCCTGCCTCAAAATTCCGTCTGGAACGTTTGCCGCGTTTTTCGCGGCGTTATTTGCCATTAAGCGCCGCTGGCAAAAAGGCTTTCTCTGCCTCCCATTGATGTCAATGGGAGGTCAGAGACGTAAACGCCCGAAGATAAGGCATGTCGCTTCTTTTTCCCGCGAGCCGGTTTTACCGCTTGTGGGAAAAAAACGCCTCCGCCTCCCATTGAAATCAATGGGAGGAGTTTTTGGCGCATTTTCCGTTGCCGTTTCCGCGTCAAACAACGTGTCAAAAAACTGTGAACAGGGCCTAATAATTGTACCCACAGTACTGTATATAAAACAAGGCTCAGTCTGTAACAGTATAACCCCTGGTACAAAGGGTTAACTTGTATATGAAATGTAATAACACTCAATATACAAACACATTATACTGAGCTGCTACATTCCAGGCTGCAGCCATTGAGGAGACACTCGCTGGCTGTGGGACTTCCCAGTAACCCCGGCACCATGGTGATATGACGCTGAGGACATTAAAAGGTGCAACACTGGCACTTGTTGATGCCAGCAGTCTTCAGGGCATAACAGAAATAGTGATGATTATCTTACGGGACTGGAGGTCACACAATGAATAACAAGAGGGAAACCCCAATTATTACCACTGGGGACATATATCACACGGAAAGCTCGTGACATCAGCTGTGCCCAGGTAACTCACCGGAGGCATGAGAGTGTCACAGTAACCACCCAGCTGCTGTTTTATCATGGAAGAGAGGAATCCCTCTAGTGCCAGGATACCCAAACTGGATTATTCCATGGCATCCTCAACTATTATACAAAGATATGTTGGACTTCCTGTAAAGGCACATGTTGTGTCCGTCCATCTATCTATCTATCTATCTATCTATCTATCTATCTATCTATCTATCTATCTATCTATCTATCTATCTATCTATCTATCTATCTATCTATCTATCTATCTATCTATCATCGTCTGTCTATCTATCTATCTATCTATCTATCTATCTATCTATCTATCTATCTATCTATCTATCTATCTATCTATCTATCTATCTATCTATCTATCTATCTATCTATCTATCTATCTATCTATCATCGTCTGTCTATCTATCTATCTATCTATCTATCTATCTATCTATCTATCTATCTATCTATCTATCTATCTATCTATCTATCTATCTATCTATCTATCTATCTATCTATCTATCTATCTATCTATCTATCTATCTATCTATCTATCATATGGCAGTCACCTATATTCGCTAGATTATTGTAGATAGACAGGATAGTTTACGTGCGTGTATTCCCCACAGTACCCTGACCGGGCACTCGTGACATCACTGCCCTACGGGCACAATGGTCAGCGGGCTGGCTGGCAGATAAAGGGCAAATGCATTGACATGATTTGGGTTTAGACTTCCCTCTTCCTCAGGCGCCTGGATGAATGTATCCCTTGCCACCCTGCACGAGGATCGCTCGCCTGTGACTCATGAGTGGGACGGAATTTATTGTTCTCGCTAAATCCACAGTATATACAACAATGGATGATGTGTACGAGTCAGGCTGATCAGTAGGCGTCGTTTCCCATCAGAAAGTGCATTCTATAACATCCCCAGTCAGTCCTATACAGAGCACACTGCAGCAGTATAACACATAACCATCAGCCAGTAATAGCGCTATCACCCGGCTATACCTCCCCTGGCACATTGATATACACACCTGACCTCACTATATTGTGCCACCGAGCAGCAGGCGCGCAGAGCACATCATTCTACATTCTATACATGAAGGAGGAAAATATATGGCTTGTCTGTCAAGCATATCCGCCACCGACTGCAGCTGGGGGAATAGCTATGGATATCAGGAGCTGCTAGTGCAATGCTAAATAGTAGAGTCCTCCACCAGCTAACGTGGAACTACAAGTTACAGCATGCCCATCAGATCACACAACCGGGCAAGCAAACAGCTCTGCGCACAGACAGGGAAGCTCCAGTGAAGAACCACAAGTCCCAGCAGCAGCAGATCTCAGCCGCTTGACGGATATTGGAAGGAAGCCTGGTGACAGATGTCGTTTGTTTTGGAAATGCTTAGGAAGCTGCGATCAGATTTGTAGTCGCTGGAAAGACACAGCACAGCAGATAATGGATGTGATCAGCACGGGTACATGTATTGCCACAGGAAAGTTTCATTAACGGCCGCTGCTATTCTACACCCAGGGATAACAATCTGCAGACAGGGCGACATTTAAGTAAAGAAGATCAAATCAATGTCTTGATATTAAAAAAAAACCGCACGCTTTATGAGCACAATATTATATGAAATGCACTTTGTGAAACTTCTCCCTCTAGTGAATACCTCATATTGGCTCACAATTCATACAATACATTCAATTGATTGGAGATTATCATTGTAGCTGCTAAAGCCTGGATGGGACAGACATTCTTATAGTTCTTGCAATTGTGGATTCAAAGCTCCCTCTAGCGTACAAATATGCACATGGCAAGCCTTTTTTATTCATTTTTATTCTAGAGATCATTTCTTCTTTTTTTTCTGCTTCTCCTCTTGATGCCTTTCCCCCCAAGGCTTATGTAAATGCATTAATCGGTTCAGATGAGCTTTATCAGCTATAAATCCACCCTCCTTGGTTTCTGTAAAATGTACGGGCTGGCTGCGACATTCAGAGATTCTATCAAGAATGTATTATTTCTGATCACAGTGTATATACATGTGTATAGTCTTATTTACTTTTTGCTATGGTAGAACTGTCATGTTTATCCAAAACAATATAGTCACTTAATAAAGGATTGCAATGCCTTCCCCCGACAGTGCTGTTGATTGTGCTTGTCTCTAATTAACTGGAGATCGATCGCCGGTTTGATACATTGTTTTAACACAGCGGTATATACTCAAGGCAGTTTAAACATACATGAGAATGAAGTCTTATGCACGATCTGCTGAGCGAGAGCTCCAATCTGGAGGCGCAGCGCTGCTTGTAACAGGAGGCAATGATACTGATGAAGCTCGTTATAGCTACACCATTCTCAACCATCTAGCTGTCCACCCACATGCCAGACGTGCTGTGCAATTGACCCTCCAAATACTAAGTTGGCCCAGTCTAAGCATTATGCTTGTAATAGATGGAACATTCAGAAATAATCTGAGCATGTGATACTGTATAATATGAGAAGTTGTCACATGCTGCAACACAGATCCGGCATCAGTTGTTATTTAGAAATAGTTGCATAGAGGGAGCTGGTAAGAAAGCAATTTTATATTTTCAAAGCCACAAAACGGTGATATTAACACTGTCGCTGGTGCAGAAATCGAATATAGCCTAAAAATGCTGCATTATTTGTCAGTCTATACACCGTAGTCTAATATCACACGACCCAGAATATGGTGCAGAATACATACCTGTCTCAGCTATAACACGCCTAAAACGATTAAAATATATATATAATGGATACTATCTCACTTCACCCACTTCTAATTATAAAAATTATAAAAAAAAGATGTCTGAGCCCTTCGTCTCTGAAAAATTGTGCAATATGTCCATAAATATCCGTACAAACGCTGATTGTCCACAGTAAATAGGGTATTTCTATGGAGTGTGAGACATTGGTATATGTGGCCAGGGATGGATTGAGGCTATGTTCACACGCTTAACAAAAACGGCTGAAAATATGGAGCTGTTTTCAAGGGAAAACATCCTCTGATTTTCAGCTGTTTTTTGAGCTGTTTTTCTATTGAGTCAGTGAAGAAAGGGCTTCAAAAATGGCTCAAGAAGTGACATGCACATTTTTTTACGAGGCGTTTTTTTTTACGCGGCCATTTTTAAAAACGGCCACGTAAAAAAACGGCCGAAAATAAGCCGTGTGAACATACCCTTACAATGAAAGGCTGAAATTGTGCTTGTTCAGCTTGGAATAAAGACGTCTTAGAGGTGATCTTATTGATATGTATAAGTATATGTGCGGTCAATACAGACAACTAGCACATGTTCTGTTCCTTCCAAGGACTCTACAAAGGACCAGGGGACATTCATTGCGTGTGGAATAAAGACGTTTCAGACATCAATATAGAAAAGGGTTCTTTACGGTTAGAGTGGTCAAGCTATGGAATGCCCTTCCCCAAGAAGTAGTGATGGCAGATACTATGTCAGCATTTCAAGATGCTTATTTATTTACGAATGGCATTGAGGGTTATAATTAATCAAGCAATGAATGACGGGTAATTTATTGAGAAAGGTTGAACCTGATGGACCTATGTCTTTTTTTCATCCTATGTAACTCACCTCACCTACCTTTGTATAATCACAAGTTGCAGTGGTCACAAAAGGTCATTGCAGGAGGCCGGGTGCACACAGATCAGCCAGGAGACCAGGAACGTGTTGCCACGAGAGCGCCAGGGGATGTGACTATACTGTTTATATTTGTGTGTTTACCGCATCTATAAATCTGCACCAAAATGAGCGCAACTTGGTGTGGTTTTCTGGCGGATTATAAGTTTGATGTGGACATGTTCTGACTTTGAAGCTCTGGCCCCCTTAATGGACTTGTGCCTTTGGGTACTTCCCTAATTCACTATTTTATTCCACCCCTTCATGTGCCCCTCTCTCCAGTTTAGTGTCACAATGATATATTTTGTACACTATAAAACCCATAAAATATATTAGATTACAGTTCTGGCCTTTCCTGTACCAAGTTCACTTTTCACTGTGTTTAAGAAAAGTTAGCCTACAATGAGCCACCCATGCTGCTTTATATGCCACTCTCATTTTTTTCTTCAAATTACAAAGGCTGGCAAATGTTCTGTGAATTCATTACCACAAATAAGATAATGCAATTGCTGTTTTTTATGCCCTGTGATAAGAAAATGGTTTGTTAACCCGTCTACGCATGGGTAACTGACTGCTTGCAGTGGTTTAAAATGACTTGAAAGCAATCTAACGCTAAATCCTCTTATTATTACACTGTGTGCACAGAGCTTGGAAATAGGAGGTTTATTTTCTATGTTTGCAAGAAATAGGAGGTGGAAAGGAGGTTTGAATCTTGCAACATTTTCCACTGCTGCAAACGTTCAGCCATTCTAAGGATCTTGAGGTGAAGTGTAGCAGCCATGCTGTGCTCACATATCAGACAAGCAGGGGGCAGCGACAACAAACAAAGATATTTCAATTAGAAGCCACCTCCAGGGGCCATACCTACACACTGTAAACCTTTAGAAACTATCATCTCTGCAGGAACATTTAGAGGTGTAAGTTTTTAGAATGGCGATTTCAAAATTAATCTATGATTTGATAGCTGAAGAAGGCCATGTCCTTTTTTCGAGAACTGATTTAGAGAACACATTAATTATGTTGTCTGTCTGTTTATAGAATATATATATATATATATATATATATATGAAAAAGATCTATCTATCTATCTATCTATCTATCTATCTATCTATCTATCTATCTATCTATCTATCTATCTATCTATCTATCTATCTATCTATCTATCTATCTATCTATCTATCTATCTATCTATCTATCTATCTATCTATCTATCTATCTATCTATCTATCTATCTATCTATCTATCTATCTATCTATCTATCTATCTATCTATCTATCTATCTATCTATCTATCTATCTATCTATCTATCTATCTATCTATCTATCTATCTATCTATCTATCTATCTATCTATCTATCTATCTATCTATCTATCTATCTATCTATCTATCTATCTATCTATCTATCTATCTATCTATCATATCTATCTATCTATCTATCTATCTATCTATCTATCTATCTATCTATCTATCTATCTATCTATCTATCTATCTATCTATCTATCTATCTATCTATCTATCTATCTATCTATCTATCTATCATCGGTATATCTATCGGTATATCTATCTGTATATCTATCCAGGCCTAGGCTGACAATCTGTTGTTACTGTCAGTTTCCAGAAGGGCCGATCTAAGTAACTGTAGAAGGGCCCATCCTTTCTACAAAAACAAATAAATAGATGAAGAGATAAATGGACATAAACCTGCTAGGGATAAAAGGAAGCAGTTGAGATCCTGGCCATTACTCCTGAGCTGTCTGCTCAAGATTTCTGTACAGTAACATCTGAGTGATGACTTCAGTTCAAGAAAGGGCTATTTTCACACATACAAAAAACTGATAAGGCTAGAATATTTTCTGCCTCTTAACAAAGCCACTGCACAAGAACAGTATATGAACTCCTTGATTTCAAACTTATTTAATAGCACGGTATGTCCACCTCTGATCTTGCTTGACTGAAATACACTTATAATGTCACAACAGATTACCTGGCAAAAACACATTTGTGATGTCACATTATGTTACCTGATGAAAACACACTTTTGATGTGATTACCTGGCGGAAACACAGTTGTGGTATAACAGCAGCTTTTCTGACTGAAATCCACCTATGATGTCAAAGCAGCTTAGAGTTTTGTGAGGTCGCAGCTACTTGTCTGCCTGAGATACTCTTATGATGTCATAGTTGCTTACCAGACTAAACCTAGGTATGATGTCACAGCCTGTTTACCTGTCTGAAGTCCACTTCTTATGTCACAACAGCTTACCTAACTAAAACACGCTTGTGATTTTACAGTAGCTTCTAAATTAAACAGTTGTGAAGTCATAGCATTTACTCGGCAGAAACACAGTTGTGATGTCACAGCAGCATATGTAACGGAAACCCACGTTTGATGTCATAGTAACATAGCTAAATAGACTAAAACCGGCTGGTTGTGTCACAGCAGCTCACCTAACAGAAACACAGTTGTGATGTCACAGTAGTTTACCTGACTAAGATGCACTTGTTACTGTCACAGGAGCTTACCTGACAGAAACAGAGTTGGGAAGTCACAGTAGTTTACCTGACACAATAGCGTACCAAGGTGCAGACACCAACAGCAGCAGCCCCTTTTGCAAATGTAAATGGGCTACTTGATTTCCAACTGCGGGGTGCTAGCCGTAGACCACCTTATTTATGGCTCTTTGGAAAAAATAAAGCATCTTCTTAAACCAGCTAATAGACTGGGGTTAAAGTACAATTTGGCTAAAGCGGCATAAGTAGGTAGCACCAATTCTTGTGTTTAAAGCAAAATAGTTGTATGGGTCCAAAGTCTAACTATCTATCTATGATCTGTCTGTGAACCCATATTTCTATCTACATATACCACATATATCTATTTGGCTTTCATCTAACATTCTGTATTCTTTCGTGCTTGCTCAGTTTAGATTAATAACATACACATTTTTCCCAACAATCACGTTTATCCACAGGTTAGGTGAAAAATGTGCTCTTTTTAAGAGCTTCGCAACTGGACCCGTATTTTAGTAATCGGTGGGGGTTCTAATGATCATATAATTATCACCTATTGTGTGGTGATATGATACAGGTGATCGGTGGTAAACTACAAAACAAAATAAATACAGAAATATTTAAATTATATCCATTATTTTAGATTCAAAAGAAAGAATGCTTATTCACTTACTGTACTCAGAGTGATATCCATTGTTTTTAGGATGTCCCTGGTTTCATATCTAAACATTTAAGGGTAAATGGTTAAGCCTTTATATAAAATGAAGGCCCTTTTACACGGGCCATTGATTGGGCAAACAGGTGTTCATTTGAATTCTTGTTCCCGATAATTGCCCTGTGTAATCAGGGCAACGATCAGCCGATTAACGAGCAAACGCTCTTTCATCGGCTGATCTGCCCTTATGCGGCCAATAAAATGGTCACTATTCGGCATCGCCCTGTGTTAACGGGAAGATGTGCTGCCGACATGATGCAAATGTATGGGGACGAGCGATCGTAGTAAGGCTTGTTTGTCCCGATTCATACCGATCATAGCACTGATCAACTAGCTGTCTCGTTGAATGGCGCTCATTTTATGGCCCATATCGAGCCGTGTAAAAGGACCCGGAACCACAAAGCAACACTTGTAGTTAGCCAGAGATATTTGCACACACATCAGTTTCTCTTATCTAACAATACTGCAGTAACTTCTAAAAGACGTCAATAGAGAAGAAATAAACATAATTTGTCAGTGATGGAAAAATGCATTGTTTACATTAAGCAGTAGGATGTCCACACTGTATGTACACTGTAAATGCCTCTGATTACCAGAAAATATACACTCACTGTATGCACATGTATATATCACTGATCATCAGGAACTGTACACTGTATTCATACTGTTTATATATCACCGATCATCAGGAACCGTACATTGTATTCATACTGTATATATATATATATCACTGATCATCAGGAACTGTACATTGTATTCATACTGTGTATAAATATATAATCGATCACCAGGAGTTGTACACTATTCATACTGTATATATATATCACACTGATTATCAGGAACTGTACACTGTATTCATACTGTATATATATATATATATCACTGATCATCAGGAACTGCATACTGTATTCATACTGTATATATATATATATATATATATATATATAAATATATATATATATATATATCACACTGATTATCAAGAACTGTACACTGTATTCATACTGTATATATATATATATATATATCTATCTCACTGATCAGCAGGAACTGTACACCCTATTCATACTGTATATATATATATATATATATATATCTATCTCACTGATCAGCAGGAACTGTACACTGTATTCATACTGTATATATATATATATATCACTGATCATCAGGAACTGCATACTGTATTCATACTGTATATATATATATATATATATATATATATATATCACACTGATTATCAAGAACTGTACACTGTATTCATACTGTATCTATATATCACTGATCATCAGGAACTGTACATTGTATTCATACTGTATATATATATATATCACTGATCATCAGGAACTGTACATTGTATTCATACTGTGTATAAATATATAATCGATCACCAGGAGTTGTACACTATTCATACTGTATATATATATCACACTGATTATCAGGAACTGTACACTGTATTCATACTGTATGTATATATATATATATATATATATATGTATATATATGTATATATATATATATATATCTCACTGATCAGCAGGAACTGTACACTGTATTCATACTGTATATATATATATATATATATCTCACTGATCAGCAGGAACTGTACACTGTATTCATACTGTATATATATATATATATCACACTGATTATCAGGAACTGTACACTGTATTCATACTGTATATATATATATATATATATATATATATATATATATATATATATATATATATATATATATACAGTGAAGGAAATAAGTATTTGATCCCTTGCTGATTTTGTAAGTTTGCCCACTGTCAAAGACATGAACAGTCTAGAATTTTTAGGCTAGGTTAATTTTACCAGTGAGAGATAGATTATATATATAAAAAAAAAAAAGAAAATCACATAGTCAAAATTATATATATTTATTTGCATTGTGCACAGAGAAATAAGTATTTGATCCCTTTGGCAAACAAGACTTAATACTTGGTGGCAAAACCGTTGTTGGCAAGCACAGCAGTCAGACTTTTTTTGTAGTTATTGATGAGGTTTGCACACATGTTAGATGGAATTTTGGCCCACTCCTCTTTGCAGATCATCTGTAAATCATTAAGATTTCGAGGCTGTCGCTTGGCAACTCGGATCTTCAGCTCCCTCCATAAGTTTTTGATGGGATTAAGGTTTGGAGACTGGCTAGGCCACTCCATGACCTTAATGTGCTTCTTTTTGAGCCACTCCTCGGTTGCCTTGGCTGTATGTTTCAGGTCATTGTCGTGCTGGAAGACCCAGTCACGAGCCATTTTTAATGTCCTGGTGGAGGGAAGGAGGTTGTCACTCAGGATTTGACGGTACATGGCTCAATCCATTCTCCCATTGATGCGGTGAAGTAGTCCTGTGCCCTTAGCAGAGAAACACCCCCAAAACATAATGTTTCCACCTCCATGCTTGACAGTGGGGACGGTGTTCTTTGGGTCATAGGCAGCATTTTTCATCCTCCAAACACGGCGAGTTGAGTTAATGCCAAAGAGCTCAATTTTAGTCTCATCTGACCACAGCACCTTCTCCCAATCACTCTCAGAATCATCCAGATGTTCATTTGCAAACTTCAGACGGGCCTGTACATGTGCCTTCTTGAGCAGGGGGACCTTGCGGGCACTGCAGGATTTTAATCCATTACGGTGTAATGTGTTACCAATGGTTTTCTTGGTGACTGTGGTCCCAGCTGCCTTGAGATCATTAACAAGTTCCCCCCGTGTAGTTTTCGGCTGAGCTCTCACCTTCCTCAGGATCAAGGATACCCCACGAGGTGAGATTTTGCATGGAGCCCCAGATCGATGTCGATTGACAGTCATTTTGTATGTCTTCCATTTTCTTACTATTGCACCAACAGTTGTCTCATTCTCACCCAGCGTCTTACTTATAGTTTTGTAGCCCATTCCAGCCTTGTGCAGGTCTATGATCTTGTCCCTGACATCCTTAGAAAGCTCTTTGGTCTTGCTCATGTTGTAGAGGTTAGAGTCAGACTGATTCTGAGTCTGTGGACAGGAGTCTTTTATACAGGTGACCATTTAAGACAGCTGTCTTTAAAGGAACAGTGTCATCACAAATTTATTTTTCATATGTTAAAGATGTTAGTGCTTTATTAAAAACGTTTATATTTATTTGTGTGTTTGTGTTTTACTTTTTCTTATTTTTACACTTTTTCTTCCCTATGGGGGCTGCCATTTTTTGTTCCATTTCTGTATGTGTCGATTAACGACACATACAGACATGGAATACGGCAGCCACAGTCCCATAGGGACTGCGAACGGCTCCCGTCCCATCCACTTCTGTGTACGCCGTCTGTGTGGGAACTGCGCATGCGCCGCTCCCACACAGTCCAATTTGAAATTGGCGCCGTCCGGCGCCATTTTCCTGTGGACCGGAAGTCGCGGCCGGACAGTAAGATTACTACTTCCGGTCGCGGCTTCCGGACTTGTGCACTTGGACCAGCGGCAGCAGACGGAGCGGACGGGCCGGAGGGAGCCGCGGCGGCAGGAGCAGGTAAGAGATTTCAATGTATGTTCGTGTTTGTGTACGTTTACTATTGTATGTTAACCTTCTACACTGTGTGTTAGCTCAAAAAATGGCGACACACAGTGTAGGAGGTTAGACCGTTCAAACCCCTCGTTTATCCCGGCACTAGCCAGGATAAAGGAGGGGGGGATGCTGAGAGCTCACTAGAGCGAGGGCTTTTTACCCAATTTTGCAATGCTGCAATTTTGGGAATAGCTCCATCTAGTGACCAGCAATGGGAAATATTATAAATTAGAATCTAATTTATAATATTTCCTGACTCGTGAAAAAAATAAAAAAAATTTGAACAATGTTTAATCACCTACACACTAAATGTTTAATTAAAAAAAAAAAACATGTTTTTCTGGCAACACATTCCCTTTAATGCAGGCACCAAGTTGATTTGGAGCGTGTAACTGGTCTGGAGGAGGCTGAACTCTTAATGGTTTGTAGGGGATCAAATACTTATTTCTCTGTGCACAATGCAAATAAATATATAGAATTTTGACGATGTGATTTTCTTTTTTTTTTTTTTATATAATCTATCTCTCACTGGTAAAATTAACCTAGCCTAAAAATTCTAGACTGTTCATGACTTTGACAGTGGGCAAACTTACAAAATCAGCAAGGGATCAAATACTTATTTCCTTCACTGTATATATATATATATATATATATATATATATATATATATATCACTGATCAGCAGGAACTGTACACTGCATTCTTACAGTATATATATATATATATATATATATATGTATATATATATATATACATATATCACTGATCAGCAGGAACTGTACACTGTATTCATACTGTACATATATCACCGATCATAAGGAGCTGTACATTGTATTCATACTGTATGTATATCACTGATCATCAGGAACTGTACTCAATTCATACTGTATATATAAACCACTGATCATTAGGAACTGTACACTATTCATACTGTATATATATATATATATATATATATATATATATATAAAACTGATCATCAGGAACTGTACACTATTCATACTGTATATATATATATATATATATAAATATATATATATAAAACTGATCATCAGGAACTGTACATTGTATTCATACTGTATATATATTACCGATCATAAGGAACTGTACACTGTATTCATACTGTTTATTTATCACCGATCATAAGGAGCTGTACATTGTATTCATACTGCATATATATATATATATATATATATATATATATATATATATATATATATATATCACTGATCAGGAACTGTACACTGTATTCATACTGTATATATATATACGTAGATATATACCAAGTCCAGCAGCATCGGCAGCGTGTGGTTGCAGGCTCTGAGGGACAAGTCAAAAAATGAGCAGCAACTCCAATAGTAAGGGTGAAAAAAGTGGGTACTTTGCACGGGCAATAAAAGTACCCACTTTTTTCACCCTTACTATTGGAGTTGCTGCTCATTTTTTGACTTCTATATATATATGTATATATATATTTATATATATCACCGACCATAAGGAGCTGTACATTGTATTCAAACTGTATATATATCACTGATCATCAGGAACTGTACACTATTCATACTGTATATATATATATATATATATATATATATCACCAATCATCGGCAACTGTACACTGTATTCACACTGTATATATATATCACTGATCATCAGGAACTGTACGCGGTATTCATACTGCATATATATCACTGATCATCAGGAACTTTACACTGTTTTCATGCTGTATATATATCACTGATCATCTGGAACTGTGCACTGTATTCATACTGTATATATATCACTGATCATCTGGAACTGTACACTGTATACATACTGTATATATATCACTGATCATCTGGAACTGTACACTGTATACATACTGTATATATATCAACGAGAATCAGGAACTGTACACTGTACTCATACTGTATATATATCACTGATCATCAGGAACTTCACACACAGTATATATATATATATATATATATATATATATATATCACTGATCATCAGGAACTTTACACTGTTTTCATGCTGTATATATATCACTGATCATCTGGAACTGTACACTGTATTCATACTGTGTATATATCACCGATCATAAGAAACTGTACAGTGTATTCATACTGTATATATATATCACTGATCATAAGAAACTGTACACTGCATTCATACTATATATATCACTGATCATCCGGAACTGTGCACTGTATTCATACTATAAATACATCACTGGTCATCAGGAACTGTACACTTTATTCATACTCAGAGCTGGCCTTAGCGGTGTGCGACCTGTGCCATTGCACAGGGTGCATCACCCCAGCAGGTGGAAGTGGGCCCTGCGCTGGCTCCCTTCCCCTGCTTTACTCAGTGGCGTCGCTACCGCTGTAGCAGCCATAGCGGCGACAGTGGGGCATGAGGGCGCCCGTGCCGCCTGTCAGGACGGCCCCCCCATGGCCAGCGTCGCCGCTAGCAGCCGCTGCAGCTGCTACAGCGGTAGCGATGCCTCTATAGAAGAGCATGGAGGTATCTCCCTACTCTGCTATCTACTAGCGCCACTGTAGCTCCCTGAAGAAGCAGAATCCCCATGTGGCCGGAGATTCCGCTCCTGGATGGAGTGCCTGATGTGTCTCGGTCCATATATGGACAGTGACATCAGGGGCAACTCCTGAAGCAGAATCCCCGTCCACAGCGTTGCCGACTCTGTGACCGGGGATTCCACTCCAGGAGAAGCCAGTGACGTCACTCTCCATAAATGGACACAGATGACAGGGGCTTCTCCTTTAGTGGAATCCCCGGTCACAGCATCGGCAACGCTGTGGACGGGGATTTCGCTTCAGGAGTTGCCCCTGATGTCTCTGTCCATATATGGACAGAGTGAGACCCGGTCAAAGGGGGATTTCTCTTCTTCATGGAGCTACAGTGGCGCTATCTACAGGAAGGGGGGTGCTACCTACAAGGGGGCTGTGTGGCGCTACCTACATGGGGCCTGTGGGCTGTATAGCGCTACCTACAAGTGGGCTGTGTGGCGCTACTTACAAAGGGGTGGTGGGCTGCATGGCGCTACCTACAAGGGGGCTGTGTGGTGCTACCTACAAGGGGACTGTGTGGCGCTGCCTACAAAGGGGCCTGTGTGGCGCTGCCTACAAGGGGCCTGTGTGGCGGTACCTACAAGGGGGCTGTGTTGCGCTACCTACAAGGGGGCTGTGTGGCGCTACCTTCAAGGGGGCTGTGTGGTGCTACCTACAATGGGGCTGTGGCGCTACCTACAAGGGGGCTGTGTGGCGCTACCTACAAGAGGGCTGTGGCACTACGTACAAGGGGGCTGCTTGGCACTATCTACAAGGGGGCTGTGTAACGCTACCTTCAAGTGGGCTATGTGGTGCTACCTACAAGGGGGCTGTGGCACTACGTATAAGGTGGCTGAGTTTGGCACTATCTACAAGGGGGTTGTGTGGCACTATCTACAGCGGGAATCTGTGAGTGTCGGGCTGATGGTCATTTTATTGTGAGTGGCGGGCTGCTGGTCATTTTACTGTGAGAGTGGCGGGCTGATGGTCATTTTACTGTGAGTGGGGGGGCTAATGGTCATTTTACTGTGAGTGGGGGGCTGATGGTCTTCAAGTTGTTTCCACCTCTGACCTTCAATTGAAATTAATAGGAAGCAGCCTAGTTTGAATTGTTTTTTTGCTTGCGTCTTTTGCATTAGCTTCAACGGCTTAAAAAAACAACGAAAAAAAAGTCAAATAACGCTGTCAATTAAAAATCTGCCTCAAAATTCCTGAAGGAATTTGGAGGCAGATTTTTTTTCCTTACAAAAAACGCTGTGTGAACACACCCTATGAGTGTAGTTCTTGTTTTTAACCGTTTTCTGTCTTTCTTGAAACTATTTTTGGTAGGGGTGCCCTGAGTAAATTTTATTTTTCTAGTGGTGCCTCGAGTCTGAAAATGTTGGGAAACTCTGTACTAGGCTACAGGATCATGCCGGCCTAGGCAAGGATCCCGTCGTGGAGCAGCTCAGTTCGTCGTTGGAATGGGGCCTAGGTGAGTACAATTGTTTTTTGTTTGGGGGAACTGTCTACAAGGGGGAGGTGGGGTTAGTATGGCACAATCTACAAGGGGGAGGTGGGGGGCTGTATGGCACTGTCTACAAGGAGGAGTTGGGGGATTATGGCACTGTCTACAGGGAGGCTAGGCTGTATGGCACAATCTACAGGGGGGCACTATCTACAAGGGGGGGCTATGTGTGACAGCAAGTGGAGGGGGCCATTATACTGTGTGGGGACTGTATATATTAATGATCATAAGGTTCTGTACACTGTATGTATACTGTATATATTACTGATCATCGGGAGCTGTACACTGTATGTATACTGTATATATCACTGATCATAAGGAGCTGCACAGTGTATGTACACTGTGTCTATCAATCATCATAACGAGCTGTACACTGTATGCATATTGTATATATCACTGATCATAAGGAACTGTGCACTGTATGCATATTGTATATATCACTGTTCATAAGGAGCCGTACACTGTATGTATACTGTAAATAATGCTGATCACCAGGAACTGTACACTGTGTTCATAATGTATATATATCACTTATCATCAGGAACCGTACAGTGTATGTATACTTTATATATATCACTGATGATAAGGGACTGTACACTGTATGCATACTGTATATATCACTGATCATAAGGAGCTTTACAGTGTATGTATAATTTATAAATTACTGATCATCAGAAGATGTACAGTGTATGCATATTGTATATATTGTTGATCACCAGGAATTGTACACTGTATGCCAACTGCATATATTACTGATTACCAGGAACTGTACACTGTATAGATATTGTATATATTACTGATTATAAGGAGCTTTACAGTGTATGAATACTGTATATATTACTGATCACCAGGAACTGTACATTGTATGCATACTGTATATATCACTGATAATAAGGAGCTGTACACTGTATGTATTTTGTATATATTACTGATCACCAGGAACTGTAAGTTTATGCATATTGTATATATCAGCGATCATCAGGAACTGTACAGTGTATTCATACTGTACATATTTCTGATCACCAGGAACTGTGTAGTGTGTGCATATTGTATATATTACTGATCATCAGGAACTATACATAGTATGCATACTGTATATATTACTGATCATTAGGAACTGTACGCTGTATGTATACTGTATATATTACTGATCACCAGGAACTGTACAGTGTATGGATATTGTATATATTACTGATCATAAGGAACTGTACACTGTATGTATACTGTATATATTACTGATCACCAGGAACTGTACAGTGTATGAATACTGTATATATTACTGATCATAAGGAACTGTACTCTGTATGTATACTGTATATATATTATTGATTACCAGGAACTGTATAGTGTATGTATACTGTGTATATATAACTGATCATCAGGATCTGTACAGTATATATATATATTATCAATCAGGCCGGCCTTAGGGGTGTGCGACCTGTGTCATTGCACAGGACGCATTACTCCAGCAGGTAGAAGGGGGCGCTGCACTGGCTCCCTTCCCCTGCTTGTGTTTCAGAAGCGCCCGGGCCCGGCGACTCAGCAGCTGCCTATCCGCTCGATCACTTCTCTCAGTGGCGTCGCTGCAGCTGTAGCAGCCATAGCGGATGCTAGTGGCGACACGGGGTGAAGGGTGCCTGTGCTGCTCGTCCAGGCGGGCCCCCCATGGCTGGCGGCGCCGCTATTAGCCGTATTGGCTGCTACAGCGGTAGTGACGCCACATTCAATAGTATCTGCGTCCTTAGGATGCAAATACTATTGAACACTACAGCAGAGCAGGGTGGTATCTCCCTGCTGTGCTATCTACTAGCGCCACTGTAGCTCCCTGAAGAAATGGGATCCCCCTGTGGCCAAGGATTCCTCTCCTGGATGGAGAGTTTGATGTCTCTGTCCATATATGGGCAGTGAAATCAGAGGCAACTCCTGAAGCAGAATCCCTGTCTACAGTGTTTCCCCCCCGGCCACAGTAGGGTTCCACTCCTTCAGGGACCTACAGTGGCACTATCTACAGGAAGGAGGGGTTTCTACCTACAAGGGGGTGGTGTGGCACTACCTACAAGCGGGCTGTGTGGCACTACCTGCAGGGTGGTGTGTGGCACTTCCTACAAGGGGGTGGTGTGGCACTATCTACAAGGGGGCTGTGTGGCACTACCTACAGGGGGCTGTGTGGCACTACCTACAGGGGGCTGTGTGGCACTACCTACAAGGGGCTGTGTGGCACTATCTACAGGGGGCTGTTTGGTCATTTTTCTGTGAGTGGCGGGCTGATGGTCATTGTACTGTGAGTGGCAGGCTGATGGTCATTTTACTGTGAGTGGCAGGCTGATGGTCATTTTACTGTGAGTGGGGGGCTGATGGTCTTCAAGTGGTTTCCACGTCTGACCTCCAATTGAAGTTAATAGGATGCAGAAAATACATGTGGCACTCGTTTGGAGTGCTTTTTTGCCTGCGCCTTTTGCATGAGCTTCAACGGCTTAAAAAATGCAATAAAAACTTCAAATAACACTGTCAATTCAAAATCTGCCTCAAAATTCCTGAAGGAATTTTGAGGCAGATTTTTTCTGCCTTACAAAAAACTCTGTGTGAACATACCCAAAGAGTGTAGTGCTTATTTTTTTTACATTTTCTGTCTTTCTTTTGGGGTGCCCTGATTAATTTTTTTTTCTGGGTGTGCCTCAAGTCCAAAAAAGTTGGGAAACTCTGTACTAGGCTACAGGATCACGCCAGCCTACGCAAGGATACCGTAGTCGTCGTTGTGGAGTAGCACTGTTCGTCGTGGGAACGGGGCCTAGGTGAGTACAATTTTTTTTGTTTGTGGGGCACTGTCTACAAGGGGGTGGTGGGGGCTGTATGGCACTGTCTAGAAGGAGGAGGTGGGGGATTATCTCACTGTCTACAGGGAGGCTGTATGGCACAATCTATAGGGCGGCACTTTCTACAAGGGGGGGCTGTGTGTGGCAGCAAGGGGAGGGGGCATTATACTGTGTGGAGGCCACTAAGCAGACATTATACTGTGTAGGGGCACTACAGGGGGGGGGGGAAATATACTGTGTGTGACACTTAGACTTAGTAATAATACTGTGTGGGCACAATTAGAGGATACTGTGTCCTTGAAGGGGTTATAATATATTACATTATTAAATATTATTATTATACTGTATGGGGGGCAATAAAGGGGCATTATGCTGGGGAGACACTATATAGGGCATTATACTGTGGGGGGCATTATACTTTTTTTATGGGGCATTTTTTTATGATGGGGTGGGGCGCCGACAGATAATTATGCATGGGGCACCATCTATCTTAAGGGCGGCCTTGTTACTGATCACCAGGAACTGTACAGTGTATACATAATGTATATCTCACTAATAATCAGAAACTGTACACTGTATGTATACTGCATACATCACTGATTATTAAGAACTGTACACTGTATAGTAGTATATATATCTCCGATCAGCAGGAACTGTACACTGTATGGTACTATATATATATCCCTGATCATCAGGAACTGCATACTGTATGCAGGGCCGGCCTTAGTGTGGTCGCACAGGGCACCGCCCGCCGCACTGTAAGGGGGCACCACCTGGAGTGCAAGCCCCACGCCATGGTCATTACTCTGGGAGCCAGCGGGTGAGGTGCCACGCACTTACTGCACCGACCTCATACTGGCTGCCCCGCGCCCTGGCCACCTCTCATCCGCTCACCCTGTCTTGCGTCCTGAATGACGAGACAGGCGCGATGACATCATTCAGGACAAAAGACAGGGAGGGGACACCGCACTTCCTGTGCGTTTCAAGGGCTGGTGGAGACACCGAGGGAACATTTTCTCCAGGGCGGCTACAGCTCCAGCAGGAAGTGTTTGCCAGAAAGCCAGCATGTAAGTCACTGACTGAATGGGGGAACTGATGGGCTTCTAAAAAGGGCAATAATGGCAAATGGGCAGAGGATTCGGTGCCACCTTGGTGCCCATTTGCCACTTATTGCCCCTTTAGTGTCCTTCTATTCAGTGCCCCCTTGATGCACATTTGCCATTTTGTTGCCCCGTTATTGTTCTTCTGTGACAAAAGATGCTAAAGGCTACAGGGGCAGCAAATTGGCATAAAGGGTACACCAAACAGAAGGACGCTAAAGGGGCAATAAGTGGCAAATGCGAGCCATGCTGGCACTGAAAGGCACTAAAGTGTTAATAAATGTCAAATGGGCACAGAATTCAGTGCCTTCATAGTGCACATTTACCATTTGTTGCCCTTTTAAACCCTGTTCAGATTACATGAAAAGCTATGTACATCTTTGACATTTTTTTAATTATTTTTTTTATAAAAATCAGTGTGTTTAGTGCAACTTTGTAATTATATTTAAGGCTTGGTTCACATCTGCGTCAGGGCTCCGTTCAGGCGTTCCATCTCAGCTTTCCATCAGAACGGAGCCCTGACTGCAACAAACGGAAACCATAGGTTTCCATTTGTATCACCATTGATTTCAATGGTGACGGATCCGGTGCAAATGGTTTGCGTTTGTCTCCGTTGTGCAAGGGTTCCGTCGTTTTGACGGAATCAAAAGCGCTGTCGACTACAGTATTGATTCAGTCAGGGTTCCGTTCTGACGGAGAGCTCAGATGGATTGCCTGAACGGAGCCCTGACGCACATATGAACGGAGCCTTATTAAACTGTTTTTACTTTTTGAGATACAGCTGTTTTGTACTCTGTATACAGAGCAGCCATATCTAGCTCTGAGACCCGAGTTTGTCAGGTCAGTGGGACTGACGGGTTCGGTGTCAGCATGTCCGGCGTATCGACAGTCCATAACTTAGATGTGATCGATAACAGGTGGATCCTGCGTGTCAGAGACACAGGACCTGCTGACACTGGACCCGTCAGCCCCACTGGCCTGACAGATTCAGGTCTCAGCGGTAGATGCGGCTGCTCTGTATACAGAATACAAAGCAGCTGTATCTCAAAAAGTAAAAATAGTTTTAAATAAAAACTATTTATTTAGAAAGTTGCACAAAACACTCTGATTATTTAAAAAAACAACAAAAAACATTTCAAAGGTGTGCATAGCCTTTGAAGTGGTTGTCTGGAATACAAATTAAACATTTTGTTGAAGCAGCAGGAGGAGTTAAAATAAAAAAAATAACTTATACTTACCTCTCTCCTCTCAGACGTTCCTTCGCTGGGGCTTCTGTCAACTCTTTTCTGTGTGTACACAGAGTGACTGCAGTGGTGACATCATGTTGACCGGACACCACCGCTGCAGCCTATTAATAGCCTTAGCAGCGTTCAGAGTCACTCTGTGTACACACAGAACAGAGATGACAGAAGCCCCCAGCGCAGGAACGTCTGGGAGGAGAGCGGTAAGTATCAGGGCCGGCTCCAGGTTTATGTGGGTCCTTGGAAGACGCAAGACTTAGTAGGCCCCTTTGTGAGAGAACTCACGGCGGCAGTAAAATGGCAGAAAATGTCACTTTGTGCCCCCATATAGACGTTAGGCCCTGTTTACGCTCCATATAGAAGTTAGGCCCCCAGTTTGTACCCCCATAAGTTTAGCACCCTTTTTAGATAGTGCCACACAGCCCCCCTCCCTGGTAGTGCCACACAGCCCCCTTCCCAGGTAGTGCCACACAGCCCCTCTCCCAGGTAGTGTCACACTGCCCCCTCTCCCAGGTAGTGCCACACAGCCCCCCTTCCTGGTAGTGCCACACAGCGCCCCCTCCAAGGTAGTGCCACACAGCCCCCACCTCCCAGGTAGTGCCACACAGCCCCCTCCTCCCAGGTAGTGTTACACAACCCCCCTCCCTGGTAGTGTCACACAGCCCCCCTCCCTGGTAGTTCCACACAGCCCCCCTCCCTAGTAGTGCCGCACAGCCACCCTCCTTGGTAGTGCCACACAGCCACCCTCCCTGGTAGTGCCACACAGCCACCCTCCCTGTAGGTTACGCCTTTGGTGTTCCCTCTAGGAGTGGAATCCCCAGCCAGAGCATTGCCGACACTCTGGGTGGGGATTCCGCTTCAGGAGCAGCCCCTCACGTTTTCCAAGGCAGCCCCAGAGCCATAGTCCCGGGCAGAGCACTACTAGCACTCTGCCCCGGGACTCCTGCTCTGCTCCTGACATTCCTGCGCATGTATGAACAGTGATGCCGCTGACGCCGGCCCTGGTATGTATGGGCTGATTTTTTATTTGAAACCCTCCTCTCCTGCTGCGACATAAAAACTTTAAACCCGGACAATCCCTTTAACCTCTTAACACTATCCATGTATGTATAGCGAATGTGCATTCCAACAATGTTGCATGTGCCACTGTGTGTTATCTGTGGTGTTACTTAGGACGGCAGGTAACACTAATACATTATCTGTAATCAGAGAGTGAGCACTGTGTTATATGTGGTGTTACATGGAACTGCAGGTAACATCTATTACATTATCTGTACTCAGAGAGTTATCACTATTATCTGTGGTGTTACATAGGACTGCAGGTGTGTGTATTTGTGGGTCTAAGTGCCTAAATATGTATCTGTTTGTGTATATATTTTTTTGTGTGCATATTCTAAATTATCTGTACTCATCTATCACTGTGTTATCTGTGGTGTTACATAGGACTGCATGCAACATCTACTACATTATCTGTACTCAGAGAGCTATCACTGTGTTATCTGTGGTGTTACATAGGACTGCAGGTAACGATCTGTTCTGTGTATCTGTTCTGAGTATGTTTATATTCCAGTATATATATATATATATATATATATATATATATATATATATATATATATATATATATATATACATATAGTTAATTTTTTGGGGTTCGTGGAGGGCAGCAATAGAGAATCCCGCACAGGGCGCCATCCAACCTAAGGCTGGCCCCGACTGTATGCATACATCATTTATCACTGATCACCAGGAACTGTACAGTGAATGCATACTGCATAGTGATCTTTAAGAACTGTACACTGTATAGTACTATATATATATCTCTGATCATCAGGAATAGAGATGAGCGAAATTATGAAAAGTTCGGTTCGGCAGGTTCGCCGAATTTCATGAAAAAGTTCGATTCGGACCGAACTAGTTCTGACCGAACCTGTAATACAAGAAAGCCCCTAAAAATCGTGTATAACACTGTTTAAAAGCCCTAGAAGCCCTGTATAACACTCTTAGGTCACCCATGAGTGTATCCAAGTACTTTTGAGCTATCTTTATGGCAAAGTTAGTGTCAAAGTTACGCCAACATGTATGGCTATAGGAAAACGGATGGAACACGGTGATAACTAACAGAAACCACTGCACTTGTGCATGTTGTATGCTTAATGCATTGTTAAAAAAGGTACAAAAATTAACCATTTTAGGCGGCTGATGCCTGCCAGGGTTCATACATATAAGGTGGTAAAAGAAGAAGCAATGGCTTTTGACAAGCCCTCAAAAAATGTACCCTTTATGGTGGCAGATGCCTGCCGGGGTTCATCCATACATGGATGTAAAAGCAACAAGCAATGGCTTTTGACAAGCCCTCCAAAAATTTACCCTTTTTATTGGCAGATGCCTGCCGGGGTTCATCCATACATGGATGTAAAAGCAACAAGCAATGGCTTTTCACAAGCCCTCCAGGGCTGCTTGTAGTAGACGGCAGTGGAGGTGTATTGGTGGTAGTAGAGGTAGCCAACACAGACAGCAAGGGTGGTAGTAGTTGTAGCAGCACATTAAAAAAAGAGACTGGACGACAGTCACAGGACAAAGCCCTGTGGTGGGGCAGGCCTCAGGCCTGCTTGTAGCAGACGGCAGTGGAGGTGTATCGGTGGTAGTAGAGGTAGCCAACACAGATAGCAAGGGTGGTAGACTGGTAGTAGTAGTAGCAGCACATTAAAAAAGGAGACTGGACGACAGTCACAGGACAAAGCCCTGTGGTGGGGCAGGCCTCAGGCCTGCTTGTAGCAGACGGCAGTGGAGGTGTATTGGTGGTAGTAGAGGTAGCCAACACAGATAGCAAGGGTGGTAGACTGGTAGTAGTAGTAGCAGCATATTAAAAAAAGAGACTGGACGACAGTCACAGGACAAAGCCCTGTGGTGGGGCAGGCCTCAGGCCTGCTTGTAGCAGACGGCAGTGGAGGTGTATTGGTGGTAGTAGAGGTAGCCAACACAGACAGCAAGGGTGGTAGTAGTAGTAGCAGCACATTAAAAAAAGAGACTGGACGACAGTCACACGACAAAGCCCTGTGGTGGGGCAGGCCTCAGGCCTGCTTGTAGCAGACGGCAGTGGAGGTGTATTGGTGGTAGTAGAGGTAGCCAACACAGACAGCAAGGGTGGTAGACTGGTAGTAGTAGTAGCAGCACATTAAAAAAGGAGACTGGATGACAGTCACAGGACAAAGCCCTGTGGTGGGGCAGGCCTCAGGCCTGCTTGTAGCAGACGGCAGTGGAGGTGTATTGGTAGTAGAGGTAGCCAACACAGACAGCAAGGGTGGTAGTAGTAGTAGCAGCACATTAAAAAAAGAGACTGGGCGACAGTCACAGGACAAAGCCCTGTGGTGGGGCAGGCCTCAGGCCTGCTTGTAGCAGACGGCAGTGGAGGTGTATTGGTGGTAGTAGAGGTAGCCAACACAGACAGCAAGGGTGGTAGAATGGTAGTAGTAGTAGCAGCACATTAAAAAACGAGACTGGACGACAGTCACAGGACAAAGCCCTGTGGTGGGGCAGGCCTCAGGCCTGCTTGTTGCAGACGGCAGTGGAGGTGTATTGGTGGTAGTAGAGGTAGCCAACACAGACAGCAAGGGTGGTAGTAGTAGCAGCACATTAAAAAAAGAGACTGGACGACAGTCACAGGACAAAGCCCTGTGGTGGGGCAGGCCTGCTTGTAGCAGACGGCACTGGGGGTGGATTGGTGGTAGAAGTAGTAGCAGCACCAACAGCGGCACATTAAAAAAAGAGTGGACAGCACAGAATCCCGTAGTAGCAGGCGGCAGTAGCAGGCGGCAGCAGCAGCAGCAATGTCAGATCTAATCAGTGGCATCAGGCACAGGGGTTTTAAAATCCTCACCGATCCATGCTTGATTCATTTTCAGAAACGTGAGATTTTCCAAGCTGTTGGCGGACAATCTTGTTCGCTTAGGGGTGACAAAGCCCCGCTGAATACCCTCACTGACGCTACACTGGAGGGTGGACAAGACAGTACACCCATGGCAAACTGGGCCAGTTCTTGCCAATGATCCAATCTGCTGACCCAGAAGTCCATGGGGTCTGGGATCAGCATTTCTGACGGAAAAAGGGCACAGTCCAGGTACAAGTGAACCTGGTTGTTTAGGTGCTGCACCTGGTGATGGTGAACATCCCTTTGGTGACTAAGATGTGTGTCAGGTCGGGGCATTGGATGTAAAAATGTTGTCATCATATTTTCCAAACTGAATTGGCTGCTGCTGCTGCCGCTGCTGCCGCCTATTGCAGAGGTAGCTCTGCCAGAGGCGGTGGAACGATGAGACAGTGGAGAGCGGAGAGTGGCCCCCCCGGTCAGACATGCTTGCAGCAGGTGTTTGCCGTTTGAAAGCCGTGACAAGCTGGCTGCATAGCTTCTCTCGATAATAAGCCAATTTTGCCTCCCTTTCGGAAGGCGCAAAACACTCCCCCATTCTGGCTTTATACCGAGGGTCTAAAAGTGTGGCTATCCAGTACTCATCTCTTTGCTTCATGCTAACAATACGACAGTCAGCGCGCAAGTAACGAAGCATACAGCTCGCCATCCTGGCCAGCGTTTCAGAGGGCCCGGTTGATTCCATCTCCGCCCCATACTGCCATGGTTGTCCATCATCAAGGTCGTCGTCAGACTCGTCATCACCACCATCACTGTCATGTTGTGCGGCTGCCTCATATCCTATCCCTTCTTGTGATTCCATCTCCAAATCCAGCTCCTCTTCAGGTCCTGTTTCCTCATCCTCATCCTCCTCCTGCTCCTCCTCAACATCCATAGCCAGATGTGATCCTTCCTCCATCCTTTGCTGAATCATCGCTGTGAGCGTTTGCTCCATAATGAATATCAGCGGCATAACATCGTTCATTCCGCTAGCGTCACGGCTCACAAATCGTGTGGCCTCTTCAAAGGGCCTCAAAACGCGACATGTGTCTCTAACCAGCTGCCAGTGCCTGAGCTCAAAATTACACTGGCTCCAAACGCTGCCCGTCTGCTGCATCAGGAAATCATTCACGGCTTTCCGCTGTTCGTACAGACGGTCCAACATGTGCAGGGTGGAATTCCAGCGTGTTGGAACGTCGCAAATCAGGCTGTGTTCTGGGAGATTGTTTTGACGCTGCAAGTCCAGGAGGGCGTGCTTAAATGCATACGAACGTCTAAAGCGAACGCAAACCCTCCTGGACATGGCCAGCACACCCTTCAAACCAACATATGACTTTAAGAAGCGTGTTATGACCAGATTGATCACATGTGCCATGCAAGGAGCGTGTGTCAGGTGACCTAGACGCAGTGCAGCCACAACGTTGTTCCCGTTATCAGAGACAACATTGCCCAGTGTGAGTTTCAGAGGAGACAGCCAGTGTGCGATTTCCTCCTTGATGCACAGCAGCAGCTCCTGCCCTGTGTGGCTTTTCTCGCCCAGGCTCAGCAGGTGTAAGACAGCGTTGTGGCGCTTCACCTTGCACCTATGAAAAGAGGAGGGAGGAGGAGTGGAAGATACACTGTGTCCTGTAGGGGATGGGAAGACCTCCAAGGAGGAAGGCAAGGAGGAGGAGGAGGAGTAGGAGGAGGAGGATGGTAGGCGCCTGGTGTCCGGAGTTGAACCAGAAAGATACATGCGTGGAGGTGGTAATGCCTGGCATTGCTGCAGTGGTGCATCGGACTGCAAAATATTGACCCAGTGAGCCGTGAAAGACATGTACTGTCCCTGCCCATAGTTGCTGCTCCACGTGTCAACGGTGGCATGTACCCTGCTGCACACGGATAATTGCAAGGACTGGCACACCTTTTCCTCCACGTGCTTGTGCAAGGCAGGGACAGCTGTTTTGGAGAAGTAATGTCGGCTAGGTATTCGCCACCTAGGCTGAGCGCACGCCATCAATTGCTTGAAGCCGGCGGAGTCGACCAGGTGGTACGGCAGCGACTGCACCACCAACAACTTAGCCAGGTGTGAATTAAGCCACATGACAAGTGGATGACTGGGTATATATTGTTGCTTATTGGACAACGATTCCGTAATGTATAACTGACGGGACGTAGGAGGAGCACTAGATGACAGTGATAATGATGATGACAACGACATGGTGGATAAGATACTACTTAGATGACAGGGACTCGGAGCAGCGGCAGAGGGGTCTTTATTAGATGTACATGATGATGGTGGGGCATGTCGATAGTCCCACATGGCCTTGTGATGCCGCTCCATGTGTTTACGTAGAGCGGTAGTTCCTAAATTGCTGCCCTGCCCACGCCTTACTTTCTGCTTGCAGATACGGCACTGTGCCATGTTTTCGTCCTCCGGGAAGGTACAGAAAAATTGCCACACGGCAGAGTACCGTAAAGAGGTAGTACCACGTCCACCACCAACACCACCACCACCACCACCACCACCACCCGAGCTTGCCCCTTGTCTGGCAGGCTTTTTTCGGGAGCCTACACCAGCATCAGTGTCGCCGTCACCGGCTCCTGAGCTGACCCTACCGCTGCAACGTTTGGCAGATTGACTTCTGCCCCTACCTCGGCTTGGCTGTTTATCACGGCTAGTGCCGCCACTACTACCCTCCTCCTCTGACGCCGTCATCACCTCGTCACCTGGTTCCCACGTCCTGTCTAAAACAACATCATCATCATAGCCTTCCTCATCATCCCCGCCAGTTCTGTCACTGTGTTGTGAATGTGATGTGACATCATGGCGGGCTCCATGCTCCCACTCATTACTGCGTCTGCCACCACGGCTACCACCACCAACACCCCCACTACCGCAGCTATGCGTCTCGGACACCGCTTCTACCTCCACCACCGCCACAGCACACTCCGTTGGCTGACTCGCGGAAAACAAATCATCATCATCGCTATGTTGTTCAGTATCTTCCTTCGCACCCGAGGAGATGTCTCTTAGGACTCTCAGGAAAGATGGCTTCCCGCTAGGAAGGGGGAGCGAAGACATAGATGATGGAATGGAAACGCTAGAAATACCCATATTATTACTGTCACTGTGCCAAGGAACTGTAGAGGATCTGGAATCCAACGAAACCTGGCTTGAAGCCAGATCGTCAGAGTCTTCCTGCTGAGATGACCGCGAGCCAGCCAACCAGTCCACAATGGCCGTATTGTCTAAAGTAACCCGCCCACCGGAGGAGATGGACAAGTCTGGCTTGCTGATACTGCTACTACTACTAGCAGGCACATGGCTGCTGCTACTAGCGGAACTGGGCACATGTCTTGTGCCACAAATGCTGGTACTGGGTCTGGCACCAACAGATCCAACATTTGGACTGGAAGAGGAGACGGCATGGGTGTTTTTTCCTCTACCCCGTCCTTTCACAACCTTTTTTTTACCAGACATTTCACTGCTAGAGTGCAGCAAGTTGAATCAAAACCCGGGGGATGACCCCCTTCTAAAAGCGTATTCACACTGACACTGGCTTGGCAAATGGCAATGAATGAGAATTTCTATTAGCCACGCCGCAGTGCACTCAGGGAATGCTGGGCGTTGTAGTACTACGTCTACTACAAAGGCTGCTTGTATTGCAAGTTGGATTGTTATTTGTTTGTTATGTTAACGGCCGGGGATGAGCCCCTTCTAAAAGCGTATTCAGACACTGACACTGGCTTGGCAAATGGCAATGAATGAGAATTTCTAGTAGCCACGCCGCAGTGCGCTCAGGGAATGCTGGGCGTTGTAGTACTACGTCTACTACAAAGGCTGCCTGTATTGCACGTTGGATTGTTATTTGTTTGTTATGTTAACGGCCGGGGATGAGCCCCTTCTAAAAGCGTATTCACACACTGACACTGGCTTGGCAAATGGCAATGAATGAGAATTTCTATCAGCCACGCCACAGTGCACTCAGGCAATGCTGGGCGTTGTAGTACTACGTCTACTACAAAGGCTGCCTGTATTGCAAGTTGGATTGTTATTTGTTTATTATGTTAACGGCTGGGGATGAGCCCCTTCTAAAAGGGTATTCACACACTGGCTTGGCAATTGGCAATGAATGAGAATTTCTATCAGCCACTGTGCACTGACTCGGAATGCTGGGCGTTGTAGTACTACAAAGCCTGCCTGTATTGCAAGTTGGATGCAATGGGGATGAGCCCCTTATAAAAGCGTATTCACACACTGGCTGAGTAGTGAGTAGTGGATGAGCCCCTTCGATTGCTGGATTCCTGCCTTTTAGATTCCTAAAGCTTTCCCTTACTGCACAGAGATGCTATCCCTACAGCTCCTGTCTCTAAAATGGCCGCTGAGCTCCGTGCATAGACTTTTATTGCAGGCTTGAGCCCGCCCCTATGCTGCCTCCCGATTGGCTGGGAGAGCCGTTTGCAAGGCATTATGGGGTAGCCTGATGTCAGGTGATCTTGTGAAATCCTCCATTTTAGATGTAACTTGTGGCAGGCACCAAAATGTAGCCGGGTTCGGTCAAAACGGGTTCGGTTGTCCCGGTTCGCTCATCTCTAATCAGGAACTGTACACTATATAGTACTATATATATATCGCTGATCATCAGGAACTGTACACTATATAGTACTATATATTTCTCTGATCATCAGGAACTGTACACTGTATGCATACAGCATTTATCACTGATCACCAGGAACTGTACAGTGAATGCATATTGCATAGTGATCTTTAAGAACTGTACAATGTAAGCATATATTGGCTACTAGAAACTGGCACTGTATATGCCTCCATATATTCATGCAAAAAAAATTATATATGTCATGTACGTAACTTGGCTCTAGGATATTTGTTATATGGAAAAAATGGTAGTTTTGCTATATTTAGTAGTAAGCGGAATACTATAATATCAGGAAGCTTTGAAGAAGTAGGGAACTATTGAGCCATCACATTCAACCAGGAATGGGAAAGCAGTTTCATGGTGGGTGAAAAAATATTTACCTGACAGTAACAGGAGAAAAAGTGACAGATTCAGTGATGCTCAAAAATGAAATCTATTATTCCAGTAACCGACAATTTTATCACATGAAACGGAAACTTATTCATATTCACTTTATTATAGGATACAGATTATGGAAGTTAATATTGAGCATCACTAAAGTTTGTTTGGGAGGCCCTAATGTATTTGTGGGACCGAATTTCTTACAAATCAGTTCTACCTTTAAAGCACCATTGTCATAAGACAGTGGCACTTTCAACAAGGAAATCTTCAAGACGAGTATGAAAGGTTAAAACAGAGGGTAGGTGATTGTAGGGAGGGTGAACCAAGTGCCCCCTTTTCTCACCTAAATGCCTGGGGATTGTGAACGTATACTTTGTGTAAATAAATTTCCCGGCTCTTTAAGAGATCAGACCCTGTTCATATTGTTTGTCTTGATTCTGTTGTCTTGCAGATCCCTTGAGGAGACAGGTTGCGATACTCTAAACACTGCTGACTCTACGGCGCTGTCATCAGTCAGAGAAAGTTGCATTTGAGCGGTGACAAAGAAGGAGGGAGCGATTGGCAGGCCCTTGAAGAGCCTAGCACTGGCAAGTAATTGGTTGCATGATGATGCTGATGCACTGCGCCACCACACTTATAGGAGAAGAGACAAAGATGAACCCATATAAGAGGCAACTAGAGAAGATTAAACAGGTGAACAGCGTGCAGAGAGGGCTGCTGGGTTTTGTGTAGTGGCAGGAAGTGACATCTCGTGACCAGAGCCGGTTTTACTTATTGCAGGAAGGCAGTGCACGGCTGGAGGCTGTAGCTACTGGGGTTGGAGATCGGAGGGTGACAAAGGCCTGTTCCGAATCAGAGACTGCTGTGGTGTGGAGGAAAGCAAAAGGCAGGAATCACAAAGCAGACGGTGTGCTAGCAGCCTAAGATATAGTTTAGTATAGACAGAGGCAATACTTGGGCAAGGGTTCAAGCAGGCCTCGCCGAAGTCTGTACTGGGGAGGGGTGTGGTGGGAAATAAAGATTCCTGGATTGTTGGGCCAGTAAGGAACACTACAGTGGGGGACTGGTTGCCCTGTAGTCCGTGGAAAGGGTGGACTACTGAAGTAGTTGTTGGAATAGGTGGCAGTAGGTGACCCTTGGGATCAGGGCCCTTTTGGATACGCTACCTGGATCTTGGATTGACTGGGAGTGTAGGAGGATACTTGGGGAGGGTCTGGAGCTCTCCTGATATAAATTCCATTATTCAGTTCTATTTATTACATTTTTTTGAGAGGATGGATAAACAAAATATGGCACTCTGGCACTGTTTCTTTTTTTTTTTTTTAAATGGCAATAACCGTGCTGTATAAATAAGAGATAATAATGGATAATCCATTTCACTCACTTTTAGATAAGCAGGATGTGCACAACCTAAACATGTTCAGTCAGTCTTGGGTTTGACTCCTCGTTTCTCCTCTTCACAGACAGAGTCTTCACTTCATTGGATTGTGCAATTAGGTGACGTACTGAAGCAGTGGAAAAAATCTGTATTGCATGCAGATTTTACGAGGATTTATCTGCAATTATTCAGTGGATTTCACCCTTTGCATTTCAAAGGGCGAAAATCCACAGCAATATAGCAAGATAATATGCATGCTACAGATTTGAAAATATGCTGCATGCCCTGAAAGCCGCGCTGATTTTTTTGTTGTTAGCTATAGATGGGATTTGGAAAACCCTATTTACTTATATTGTACTATATATTTAGACAAATCCAAAACATGATTGATCATGGTTTTATGGAACAATCAGTGCTTCTCTGCTGTGAAGGAAAAGTGCTGATTGGTAAAGCTGTCACTGAGTTGAACAGTACAGCAGATCACTGCATACAAATTTATATAGTTCCTATTGAAGCCAATGTATTCATAAATGCATATGCACTAAGCTCCCCCCCTAGTAACATCTGCCGGCAGCCAGGCTGTATCAGAAATCAGCAACAACTGATGTGTGGAATTAGGGTTTTTTAATCTATATTCCCTTTCCTTGCATATGTGCCTGGTGGTCACCAATCATAAATAAAGGTTAGGAAGGTGGAAGTAATAGTAAAAATAAGATAGCGTGTTTACAAGGGGCAGACACTGACAGCAAAGGGCCCCCAAGCCTTTGACGGCAACAAAGCTAGACAAAAAAAAATTATATATATATATATATATATATATATATATATATATATATATATATATATATATTGGAAAATCCTGCATAGGAGTCGCTCAACATTGCACACATGACACATGTGTCACTCACACATAGGACACATGGCAAACACAATCCAATTGTACATAGGACACATGGCATACACAATCCAATTGTACATAGGACACGTGTGCCACTCACACATACTACTATTTCCGCACACACCAATCACACATAAGATACACGCAGCCCACATAGAACACATGCCGGATACTGTACACTCACATATAGAGCATACGCTGCGCACAAACCACTTATACATAGGACACATGCTGTAAATGCTGCACACATGTCACTTATACGTAGGACAAATACTGCACATACCAATATGACATAGGACACATACCGCACATGTCACTCACACATATAAATGCACACAGAATAGCATTGACATGTCTGCCATAACCCCTAATTATTGCACATGTACCTCTTCCCACTACCAACATCTGGCTGTAGAATACATGTAAAAATAACAAAATAGACAAAAATTACCTGTTAAAACTCCCACCGATGCAGGGCCGATGTTCCCATGGTCCCTCATCTGGTCTCTTTTTACATGGCAGCAAGTGACTGTTGCAGCAAATCACTGAATTCAGCTGCCTTTTTGTTTATTGTGATTGGCTGGAGTTGTCAAAACATATCATCGGTGCTGCCTTGTAAACACTGGTGGGGGACCACGGGAGCATCAGCGCAGGAGCTGCGGGGGGATTTAACAGGTGAATATTACCCTTTAATTACATGATGTACCTGGCACAAGCTAATGTACACAGCGACTGCACCCCTATCCTTGCTTTACACCTCTATACAGCAAACCCATCCTATATCCTTCCTCTCAGAAGCCTGATCAGCACTACAGCGGAGACCCAGCAACTTCTGGTTGTGGGGAGGGGTCGAGAAACCGCAAACACTTCCTCTCTCCTCCTTCACATGCCAGCAGCCCGGATAGGTCTTACTGCCGGTCCCCGGCTCCCATAGTGTAAGGCACATCACTGTGTAATGTTGCGACCTACTCGACACAATATTTTACTTCACCTCTAAAATAGAGGAGAGGTGATTATTGAATCTTCTTGATGTAGGCTCTATTGGCTCCCTTACCCCCCAGGCCCCTGTGCAGCTAAACCAGCTGCACAGGTGGTATGTCCACTCCTGGAGCTTACTCCTATGTTACCTATTTCAGTTATATAGTAAGAACACAACTTGTTTGTTAAAAAACAGTCTAATCGTTTCATGTGTATGTAAAATAACGTATTAAACGGTGCAACGTGCTATATGATATGGTATGAAGCCAGTATATATGTCATGCAACTCTTCCCAAGTGAAAGGAACTTTAGTTTTCTACTTTATCTGTGTCAGAATAATACAAATTCCCATTACAATAATGAAAAAAGAAGATTTATGAAAAATGTTGTTGAGACATTTCTTGTCAAATACCTTTCACAATTTTGCTTTAATTTCATTTAATGAACAATCAAGATAAAGAAGTATAGTTTAACTTTCAAAAGTACATTTTCATGTTACCTTGTAATGACTATCTTAATATATTTAATGTCTCATATAAATTGAATTGATTGTAATCATTTTAGCATTTGCATGTTACCATAGTGCAGTTAAATAGTAGCCATAGCACCAAAAGCATATGAGCCCACTTACTTGTGCCACACTGGACACATTTTTTTAGTTCTGAGCAACTAATGTAGCAAAGGGTTTTGAGTAAACACTTACTGTATTACTGCCACTGGCTCCCAGTACCACAGGATCAAACTATGTGGTGGTAGTATTCAGACAGGCCTGAATAGTCTACTGTTTAATTCTGGAGCTATATGACCCTTATAAAAAAAAAACATACCAAAAATTTAGAAGTAGCTGGAAATGCGACAAAGTTATTAAAAGGTATTTGCCTCTTATTAACTTTGTCGCATATTACTCCAGCATGTTTCTTATTAAGATTGGCGTATGAAACGCCAGTCTTAATAGATCTACCCCTGTGTTCACATTTTTGCATTTCTTGTACAGTTTTTGCATGTGTTGATTCTAAAAGGAGGAGAAAATTCAGTGACTTTAGTGACAGCCTGCACCGTGCCGCTGACATCGCAGGCTACAGTCGGGAAGACGCCTGTAGCCTAAGCTGCTCTGTTCATCATTGGAATGCATTGGAGAATTCATTTTATTACTTTTACTGTGGGGCGTACTTAGGAAGCACTGTTACTATGTGGGGGCAGTGGCACTAAATGTTTAGACTTACTTAGGGGCAGTGGCACTATGTTTAGACTTACTTGGGGGCACTGTTAATGTGTGGAGAGCACTAAGGGGGCACTTTTACTAAGTAGGGACAGTAAGGGAACACTATTACTGTGTAGGGGCAGTAAGGGGCATTATGATTGTGTAGGAGCAGTAAGGGAGCAATATTACTGTGATGGGGAACTAAGAGGGTACTATGACTGTGTTTTGGGGCACTAAGGGGGCTCTATTACTGTGTGGAGCACAAAGACATGCACATTACTGTGTGGTTAACTGTTCTCGTCTGGGGTATATTCGGGTGTAGGACAGTGTGTGAACGGGGAGGGCTATAGTATGGGTGTAGGTAACTGCTATTGTCTGGGGTACTTTCTGGGGCAATAACATTTTTGGGGTAACTATATGACATTATTATTTCTGCACAGTACAGTATTTGGGGGCACTTTACTCTACAGTAGTGTCAGAGTAATAAATCTAATACCTTTTAGATTTATTTATTGTATTATCAAAATGACTGCATTATATTGTTTGAGATATGTATTAGATATGTTTTTAATCTTCTCTTAAATGAATGTATTCCCTATCATCTAAGATAGGGTAAAGATGACATCATCTGGCATTCCAAACTGATGGATACTAGGAAGAAAGTCATTACCTTATATGGAAGTATTTTTGGGTGTATGCCTATATGTACTTGGCATCATCTGATTGGTTAATGTGTGTTAAGTGAAGGCATGAACCTATAAATAAAGGCTCCGTCCACAGCCATTTTAGATTTCTGTACATCAAACCATTGTATGTGCAATCTCTCCCGATAGGTTATTATTTGTGAATTTGAATGAATCCTGAACAAATTCTGTTATGGAGAAAAGGAACTCAAGAGTGATGGAGTTTAATCTCACAGTAGGTACAGTAATGTAGGAAGCAGCATGATGGTTTTGTTAAATGGGATGCAAGATGGGAAGTTTGTGCAGAGGATGGGGAATAGGTGGGGAGGGTGCTAGAAATTGAGGAGCCAAATATGTCTAGGCATCAAACTCTGCAGAGTGTGTTGGGAGAAGTCCTCATGGCGGTCAGGGGCAGATGGAGAAGAAAAAGTAAAGTGAATGACTACAATCAGAGAAGGCTTCAACTGTGAGTCACTGCATTTAACTGTACTGTGTTTAGTGGCGTATTAAGTAGACCATAGGCCCTGGGCTGTTCCCCAAACTTGGTCCTCCCTTCTCCACAGCCGCTCTGCCTTGCCGTGTCTACAGTCAATACCACCTTTCTGTGCGAGCATTGATAAATAGGAGTTTTACTTTTCCCCTTGTCAAAGGGCTGTGTCCCTACGTACTGCCAGACTCCAACAATGCTGACAGCATCACACTGTGTAGGAACACATCCTTCTGACAATGGGAATGGTAACAACTATTTGTCTATTAGTCGTGGGCTACACAGAGACCTTTTGTGAAATACAAGGATTTCCTATAACAGACACGTCAGAAGAGGTGACAGCTCCTATATAAATCCACTGACTCACAGGTGACGTCTTCTCTGATGGGAGTGGTTCTCTTTTCTTTTCTTCTCCATCTGACACAGACCATTATGACGACTTCTCCTGATGACTGCAGAGTTTCCTGATGCCCCTCGCTTCAGCAGCCATTTCCAGCCTCTATAGAAACACAAACATTAAGACACCAAACTGTTAAGGATCTGCCAGGCACAGATTCTGTGTATACACCCATAGGTAATCAGTCTGCACCTGCTTCTATGTCTGTGAGACTGACTCCATCTTCCACCACTCAGGATGGCAGGCTTAGGAGTGGGAGAGCCTATCACAGCCTGGCCAGACGGAGCTAGCTCCCGCCCTCTGTCTATTTATACCTGCCTTTCCTGTTCCTCCTTGCTTGTGATTCTTCTGTTTGGTTTCCTAGCCCTGCTGCAGCTTCTGTACTATTTGACCCTGCTTCATATGACCCTGGCTTACTGACTACTCTCCTGCTCTGCGTTTGGTACCTCGTACACTCCTGGTTTGACTCGGCTTGTTCACTACTCTCTGCTCTGCATTTTGTACCTCGTACACTCCTGCTTTGACTCGGCTCGTTCACCACTCTTGTTGTTCACGGTGTTGCCGTGGGCAACTGCCCCATTTCCCTTTGCTTCTGTGTACCCTTGCGTGTTTGTCTGTCGTGCACTTATTGAGCGTAGGGACCATCGCCCAGTTGTACCCCGTCGCCTAGGGCGGGTCGTTGCAAGTAGGCAGGGACTGAGTGGCGGGTAGATTAAGGCGCACTTGTCTGTTTCCCTACCCCCATCATTACACAAACCCCCTAAATTGTTCCATATCCCAGACCAGACAAACAAATTAAGACCCCAGGCCTATACATTAACTAACTAATAAATTCGGACCCCAGACTAGACCATAGAATACATACAGACCCCAGACCAGACTCCCCTAAACAAAATCAGACCCCAGAACAAGCACCCTAAATAAATACAGATCCCAGACCAGACCCCATAAATACAGATCCCCATACCTGACTCCCTAAATTAATACAGACCCCAGACCCCTAAATACAGAACCCAGACCCCCTAAACTAATACAGACCCCATGACCCTAAATACAGACCAGTAAATGCAGACCCTAAACTAATACAGACCCTCTAAAGTAATAAACCTCTGACCCCAAAAATACAGACCCCTTGATACAAACCCCAGACCCCCTAAATAAAGGCCTCCTAAATACAGACCCCTAAGCTAATACAGATCCCAGACCAGAACCCCTAAACTAATACAGACCCCCTAAACTAATAGAGACGCAAGACCAGACTCCCTGAATACAGACCAGACCCCTAAATCCAGACCCCCCTAAGCTAATACTGACCCAAGACCTATCTGAACGGATGAAAATTGAAACCAACTGATAGAAAAAAATAGCATCTACATCAATGGTATTGCAAACGGAAACGCTACTTTCCGTTTGTCTTTCTGTTCATCTGTTCCTCTGATGGAACAGATAAACGGAAAGACCAAAGATGATGTGAACAGGGCCTAAGGCATAAGTTGCATGTGACCTTAACTCATTTGCGACATGTCAGTGATTTTTTTTTTGGTGGGTGTCTTGGATATTGCAAATTCTAAGGCAAGGATCACACTCAGAGGTTTGATGCAGATTTTGCGGCAGTTTTTGGCCAAACTCAGAAGTGGACACAGAAGAAAGGAGATGCATCAGTCTTTACTTTATACCGTTCCTTCCTTTTGGATCGACTTCTGACTTTTGCTCAAGAAACGGGGCCAAAAACTGCATCAAAATTGTGTGTGTGATTCTCGCATACATTGCATGCTTCTCGGAACCAAATCACACCCTAAAGTAGGCATTCAACGTCATTTGCTTTATCGCGCGACTAATATTTGATTTCATTTTGCATGCTTAAAGTCAGTCTCATTGCTAGGAACAACAAGGGCACGTTTTTCTATGTGACAGTTTTGATACATGATGTTATCTATATTCGCCTCCTCACAAATTACAAGGACACTTGTAATTGTCACTCAAAGTAAACTGGAGTGTGACTTTTTATTTAAACCTATCCATTTCAATTCTTCCTATGTAACCGGAACCACTTTATATTTACAAATGGCTGATAACTATACATTTCCTGCTGCAACAAATAGATGTATAGTATAATATGATATGATTTCAAAATCTCTTAAACTATTTAGTATAATATGGTATATTATATTCAATGTAATGTATACACCAGATTATCCAGGAATATAAATGACCGATAAAACTGAAAATATAAAATGAGAACATTTAAACATCACAGGACTTGAGACTTTTCAAAGTAGTAAAGAGAACCTTGTTATGCACTATACCACAAGTTAAGATCTCTATTGTTGGCTATTTCAGGCAGAGAAAGGCTCCCTGCTGTGTCCTTCACTAGGTTTACTGACAGGAGGCTTGATATGCTTATGAAAAGTGCCTCCCTAATGATCAAAACCTAATGTCAAATATCTCTGTTCTCAAAATCTCCTTAATCTTTTGTGTAAAAACTTATGAACGTTACCTGAAACTTCCTTATACAAATCAACTGCCATGTTCAGTTAACAGCACAAGGGAATATTTGCCCTTTTATCCCAAGCTGTGGGGGTAAAATGCAATAAAGGCGCAAACAGGCCGTAAACAGGAAGTTTGATCAAATTACACAAATCACAAAAGTTATTGTACATCTGCATTTGTAACTTACAGTGAATACAGTCAATATTTCAACATTATCTACAAGAAATTATTAAAAACAACAACAGTTGATTGACTGAAAGAAGACCCTTTGTTATTTTTGTTCTGTATTCTGGTCACATTGCAGTAAATTTGAAGAAGTTGTATGAGATTATAAAAAAGGATACTGCTTTTTTTTTTACAGAGGCAGCGCCGCTTTGTCCATGGTCTGTGTCTCATATTGCAATTTAGCTCCTTCACTTGAATTTGGCTGGCTTGCAATACCTAGCACAGCTTATGAAAAACAGTGGCACTGTTCTCCATAAGCATACATTCATTCTCACATTTTTTTTCATCTCATATGACCCCTTTAGCTATGCTCATAACACCACAAGATCATACAAAATAAAATAAGATGCAAGCAACATATTTATTATCTCACTATGCCCTCTAATGACAGGTTGTGGTTTAATAGACGCCGAGTTTCTTTATGAACCTTTCCCCTGCTATTTATAAACCTTTAGTACAGAGCTCACACGTTACTATATAGACCATATAAAAATTCAACTATTCAGAACCTATGAAGAAGCAACAGAGGAACGAGGCTGATAAGAAGCCCAGACTCTGTGCAGCCTCCGTGTGCCACTATGTGGTGCCAACATGGTAAATCATATTCTCCACTAGGATACCTCCATAATACATCTTGCATTTGAGCATGCCAAAAAATGTTTTCTCATCGGTTCATACTGTATCTGTTGGAAAAACAACCTCTATTTGAATCCACACAAAAGTGGAGACACAGAGAGGTACAGTATGGTTACAGATGTCATTCTTTACCTTTCCTCATATCTCAATATATCTTGAGATGTGTGGCATGAGATGACTAGTTTTGTAAAATATCATGATTTTGCAGTACTCTGTCACAAGATGTCTATGTTATATGTGTCTATGTGTGGTCATCCAGTGTTTGTTTTGTGAATAGCAGCCTGTAAAGTGTTTTTTCTAGCATGACACAATATTGTAATAATTTAGAGTTCTTAATCAAATTCAAGCTAAGGTAATGGTGGACACATCTGTAGCAGTCCATTGGAACCATATGACACATCCAAATAAAATGGATCTGTTGTATGGCCGTGTGCCTTATGTCCTTACTTGAATAATTCTTGTATCTACTGATTTTAAATTTAAACTTGCACTCCAGGTAAATCCAATACTACAAAGAAAAAAGTATTTTTTATGTGCATACAGGAGTAACCAAAAAGAGCTTACAATTAGGAAGGTCCACTCTGTGTCTCCATAGCGTGCACTTAACATAATGGCTCTCTGAAACTACATAATGGGTAAGTATATGACAAATTAGAAATTAAACTGCCTGTTGACTGGTCACTGCGCATCACAAAAGGACAAGATCAGTAGTAATGTACGGCGGCATCCCAAAAAGTGGAAAACAAGGAATCCAGATATAATGAAATACAGAAACTCGTGTCAAGGGTCTAATCTGTAAAAGAATGAAAGACTGTTAAAATCACAAAAACACACACAGGATCCTACATATGCACAATAAGAAAAATCCAACACCACTAAAAATTGCTGACAGTCAGAGAAATGAAGAAAATCCTGCGGTCTCGTTTAGACCTGCCGGGTACATAGTCTGAAGCCTCCAGATCCATTTGCATTCCCGGTGTAATAAGCGTTTTTTTGGCTTCTATTATTTTCCTTCTACCTTGTATATTGCATGGCTTGTATGTCGTTTTTAACCTGTTGGTTAATGGATTCTTTTTTAATTATTGTATATTAATGTGTCATTTTCAATAAAGTATTTTTCTATTTTTTCATATTTTCTAGTCTTGTGGCATCTTTTCTCTTTTGGTCATATATATTCATGCTTTGGATGCTTTATGGGTATACGCCCTAGGATCTGGTTCACACTTGAACATATGCTTGCCGACGGCTGCATTTTACCCCATTTGAGCCATTCTCGATCCATGCTGTGTTTTTCGGTTACATAATGGGTAAGTAAAATATGAATCCAATGAATTATAAGGTGATAAATGTTTTAAGAAGCATGAGAACCAGGGGCATAGCTATAATGGGGGGGGGGCAGAGGTAGCAGTTGCACCTTGGCTCTGGTTCTTGAGGAAGCCCAAAGTCCCCTCTGTCCCAGAAGAAGACATCAGTATTATAAATGGCACATGGTAGATGGGGGCCCTATTAGAGCTTCAAGTTAAGGTGCCTGGGATCGGCCGACTATCTCATGTGTATGGGGATGTTACAACTCTGAATGGATTTTAACCTTCTTAATCCATTGTTCCCACTGGAGTTTAACTGCTGCCAGTTTTACTGAGTTTTACTGAGTGTGGCTTTTCCCCTCTTTCCAATGTAAACACATGCACGCCCGGCCAAGCCTGCATATGTATGGAGGAGTCGAGAAGAATAGCAGTCGGTAGAACGAGCGTTTGGCCGACAGCTATTGAAAGTGAATGTGTAATGTCAGGATGGGGAGACAGACAGGTGAGCCCTAATCTACCCGCCACTCAGTCCCTGCCTACTTGCACAGCCCGTCCTAGGCGACGGCGTACAAGTGGGTGACGGTCCCTACGCTCAATATGTGCGCGACAGACAAACAAGACAAGGGAACACAAAAGCAGGGGATGTGGGGCAGTTGCCCACGGCGACTCCGTGAGCAACAGAGTAGTGGACGAGCCGAGTCAAACCAGGAGTGTACGAGGTAACAAATGCAGAACAGGAGAATAGTCAGTCAAGCCAGGGTCAATATGAAGCAGAGGTCAATTGTAATAGCAGGAACATCAAAGCCAGGAAACAAGAGAGAATCACAGGCAAAGGACAAGCAGCAAATGAAGGTATAAGTAGACCAAGGGCGGGAGCTAGAACTGTCTGGCCAGGCTGCGATAGGCTCTCCCACTCCTCAGCCTACCAGCCTGAGTGGTAGCAGATCGAGTCACTCTAGCAGACCTAGGAACAGATGCAGACTGATTAACCACGGGCGTCAACACAGAAGCTGTGTCAGGCAAATCCTTCACAGTACCCCCCCTTTTATGAGGGGCCACTGGACCCTTACTTGATGGACCTGGCTTGTTGGGGAACCGAAGATGGAACTTCCTGAGCAATAACCCGGCATGAACATCCCGGGCGGGTACCCAAGTCTTCTCCTCAGGCCCGTATCTTCTCCAATGGACCAGGTACTGGAGGGAGCCTTGGACCATCCTGCTGTCCACAATCTTGGCCACCTCGAATTTTACCCCTTCAGGGGTAAGAACAGGGACCGGAGGTTTCCTCGAGGTAGCCAAGGACGGGGAGCAGCTTTTCAGGAGGTAGGCATGGAACACGTTTATTTGAAAAGACGGGGGTAACTCCAGCAAGAAGGAGACAGGGTTAAGGACCTCAGTGACCTTGTACGGCCCTATATACCAGGGAGCAAATTTTTTGGACGGAACTTTAAGGCGCAAATTTTTTGAAGACAGCCACACCAGATCCCCGACCACAAACAAGGGGTTAGCAGAACGTCTTTTATCTGCTTGAGTCTTTTGTATGCTCTGGGACGCCACAAGGTTCTTCTGAACCTGGGCCCAGTCTGTGCACATTTCCCATTGAACGACATCTACCTCGGGATTGTTGGAACCACCAGGTGAAACAGAGGAGAACCGTGGATTAAATCCAAAATTACAGAAAAAGCGGGAGACCCCTGATGAGTTACTGACCCGGTTATTGAGGGAAAATTCGGCGAGGGGAATGAAGGAGACCCAATCATCTTAGCAGTCAGAGATAAAACACCTTAAATATTGTTCTAGAGACTGATTAGTCCTCTCCATTTGGCCATTAGTTTCAGGATGGAAGGCCAAGGAGAAGGACAGATCAATCTCCAAATTCATACAGAAAGCCCTCCAAAACAATGAAACAAACTGTACCCCTCTGTCAGAAACAATATTGACAGGAACCCCATGGAGACGCAGGATGTGTTTGACAAACAAGGTAGCTAATGTCTTGGCATTGGGTAGTTTCTTGAAGGGCACAAAGTGGCACATCTTACTGAAGCGGTCTACTACAACCCACACCACCGTCTTGCCTTGGGATGGAGGCAGATCGGTGATAAAATCCATGGAGATATGGGTCCAAGGTCTCTGGGGAATGGACAAAGAACATAGTATGCCCGCTGGTCGGGACCTGGGAGTCTTGGACCTAGCACAAATTTCACAAGCGGCGACATAGGCCTTAACGTCTTTAGGCAACCCAGGCCACCAATAGGTTCAAGAAATAAGGTGCTTGGTACCCAGGATGCCTGGATGACCAGATAGAGCAGAGTCATGATTCTCCCTGAGTACCCTTAGCTGGAATTGCAGGGGAACAAACAGCTTGTTCTCAGGAAGGTTCTCGGGAGCTGAACTTTGATCAGCCGCAATTTCGGAGACTAAGTCAGAATCAATAGAGGATATGATTATACCTGGGGGCAAAACACAAGCAGGATCCTCCTCCGGAGGAGGGCTGGCCATGAAGCTACGGAACAGCGCATCAGCTTTAATATTTTTAGACCCAGCCCTCTAGGTGACCACAAAGTTGAATCTAGTAAAAAAACAACGCCCATCGAGCTTGTCTCGGGTTTAACCTCCGGGCAGATTCTATAAAAAACAGATTCTTGTGCTCGGTAAGGACCCTTAGCTGGTGCCTAGGCCCCTCCAGGAAGTGGTGCCACTCTTCAAATGCCCATTTAATGGCTAAGAGTTCGTGGTAGCCAACGTCATAGTTACTCTCAGTGGGGGAGAACTTCCTGGAGAAGTAGGCACAGGGACGGAGATAGTGAGAGACCTAGTACCCTGGGACAAGACAGCACCCACTCCCACCTCGGAGGCGTCAACCTCCACGATGAATGGCTCCATCTGGTTAGGCTGAATCAGCACTGGGGCAGAGATAAAGCACCTCTTAAGGACCTCAAAAGCCTGGACCGCCTCCGGAGGCCAGTGGAGGAGATCGGCACCTTTTCGAGTAAGGTCCGTAAGAGGCTTAGCGATGACCGAGAAGTTAGCAATAAATCTCCTATAATAATTAGCAAAGCCCAGGAAGCACTGTAAAGCCTTCAAGGAGGCAGGTCGGACCCATTCAGCCACAGCCTGAACCTTGGCAGGGTTCATGCGGAATTAGTTAGGAGTGAGGATTTGACCCAAAAATGGTATCTCCTGCACCCCAAACACACATTTTTCAGTTTTAGCAAAGAGTTTGTTTTCCCGAAGGGCCTGGAGCACCTTCCTGACATGCTCAATGTGGGAGGACCAGTCCTTGGAAAACACAAGTGTATCATCAAGGTACACTACAAGAAATACCCCCAGATAGTCTCTTAAAATCTCAATTATGAAATTCTGGAAGACCGCGGGAGCATTACACAACCCAAAGGGCATGACGAGGTATTCGAAATGACCTTTGGGCGTGTTAAACGCAGTCTTCCACTCATCCCCTTCTCTGATTCGGATAAGGTTGTAAGCCCCACGAAGATCAAACTTAGAGAACCATTGGGCCCCCTGAACCTGATTGAAGAGATAAGGAATCAGAGGAAGGGGATATTGGTTCCTAACAGTGACCTTATTCAAGTTTCAGTAATCGATGCACGGCCTAAGACCACCACCCTTCTTCCCTACGAAGAAAAAAAGAAAAAGCCTGCACCTACCGGAGAAGTAGAGGGACGAATGTAACCCTTGGCCAGGCTTTCCTGGATATATTCTCTCATGGCCTCACGTTCGGGACAAGAGAGATTAAATATCCTCCCTTTAGGGAGCTTAGCTCCTGGTACCAAATTGATAGCACAATCGTACTCTCTATGAGGAGGTAACTCCTCGGAAGCTTTTTTAGAAAAAACATCAGTGAAATCCTGAATAAACTCAGGCAGAGTGTTCACCTCCTCAGCAAGAGAAAGCAATTTAATAGAAAAACAGGACGTCATGCATTCATTACCCCATTTAGTAAGATCCCCGGTATTCCAGTTAAATGTGGGATTATGCATCTGCAACCAAGGAAGGCCTAAACCAAATCGGACGATAATCCCTGCATAACCAACACCGAACACTGCTCTGAATGAATGGAGCCCACAATGAGTTCAAAAACAGGGGAATGCTGCGTAAAATAACCATTAGCAAGTGGGGTGGAGTCGATACCCACTAACGGGACAGGTTTAGGCAAATCAATCAATGGCATGGCTAGAGACATAGCAAATTCTACAGACATAATATTAGCAGAAGACCCTGAATCCACGAAGGCACTGCCGGTGGCAGACCTACAGTAAAAAGAGACCTGAAAGGGAAGCAAGATCTTATTAGGTTTCATGTATACGGGAAATACCTGTGCACCCAAGCGACCTCCCCGATGGTCACTTAGGCGCAGAAGTTTTCCGGCTGCTTATTCTTACGTCTAGCACAGTCGTTCACTTGATGCTTGCCATCCCCACAGTAGAAGCAGAGACCATTCTTCCTGCGGAACTCTCTACGTTGTTGGGGAGACACGGAGGCCCCAAGTTGCATTGGTTCATCCGAGTTCTCCGTGGAAGAACGAAGCAACGGAACCTCGGGGGCCATCATTGCGGAGCCAGAGGAGAAATTCACAAAAACGTTCAAGTCGTCATTCCCTGAGTCGTCGGTCAAGACGTACAGCTAAAGCCATAACCTGATCTAGAGAGTCAAATGAGGGGTAACTAACCAACAGGTCTTTCAGAGCATTCGACAGACCCAATCTAAACTGGCACCTCAAGGCAGGGTCATTCCACCGAGAAGCTACACACCACTTCCTAAAGTCAGAACAGTACTCCTCAATGGGTCTCTTACCCTGACGTAAGGTCACCAACTGACTCTCGGCAAAGGCAGTCTTGTCAGTCTCGTCATAGATGAGCCCGAGAGCAGAAAAAAAAAGGTCAACAGAAGAGAGTTCAGGGGCGTCAGGGGCCAAGGAGAAGGCCCATTCCTGGGGGCCGTCCTGGAGCCGGGACATAATTATACCCACTCGCTGGCTCTCAGAACCTGAGGAGTGGGGCCTTAAACGGAAATAGAGCCTACAACTTTCCCGAAAGGAGAAAAAAGTCTTCCGGTCCCCTGACAACCGGTGAGGCAACTTGAGGTGGGGTTCAAGAAGTGGGGTGGAGGGTACTACCAGGGTAGCATCACGCTGGTTGCACCTCTGAGCCAGGTCTTGGACCTGTAGGGAGAGACCCTGCATTTGCTGAGCCAGAGCCTCAAGGGGGTCCATCGTGTGTCAGGGACCAGGGCAGAAAAGGTATATGGGCCTGTGATTATGTAATGTCAGGATGGGGAGACAGACAGGTGAGCCCTAATCTACCCGCCACTCAGTCCCTGCCTACTTGCACAGCCAGTGCTAGGTGACGGCGTACAACTGGGTGACGGTCCCTACGCTCCATATGGGCGCGACAGACAAACAAGACAAGGGAACACAAATGCAAGGGATGTGGGGCAGTTGCCCACGGCGACTCCATGAGCAACAGAGTTGTGGACGAGCCGAGTCAAACCTGGAGTGTACAAGGTAACAAATGCAGAGCAGGAGAATAGTCAGTCAAGCCAGGGTCAATATGAAGCAGGGGTCAATGGTAATAGCAGGAACAGCAGAGCCAGGAAACAAGAGAGAATCACAGGCAAAGGACAAGCAGCAAATGAAGGTATAAGTAGACCAAGGGCGGGAGCTAGAACTGTCTGGCCATGCTGCAATAGGCTCTCCCACTCCTCAGCCTACCAGCCTGAGTGGTAGCAGATCGAATCACTGTAGCAGACCTAGGAACAGATGCAGGCTGATTAACCACGGGCGTCGACACAGAAGCTGTGTCAGGCAAATCCTTCACAGAATGGACAGCTTTATGCCTTTGATGAGAGCTAGACAGATAGTGACTCTGAGCTGTCCAGCTGCACGTGTCTATGGGAATATACTGAGATGTGTCATGTCAAGCTGGCAGGGATTCACAGAAGACCTAATTCTGAAATAATTCCTGGACTGTCTATAAAATAGATGGAAGGCAACATGTGGCTGAAAGACGGCGGCTTACAATAATGTACTTCTTTGTGAATAGCTTGAAAAGAGATTTATTTCCCATATTTTTTATGGTAGTTACTAAAATGTTTTGTAGTCACTTGGACAGAGATCCATTAGTGTTGAGACTGCTTTTGTGCCATAAAAAGGAAAGTGCACATTAATTGCCATTGTGAATGACTTTTCATGAGGAGCTTTACCACGAGTGGAACAAACACTCTGTCAGGAATTATGTTGTGCTGTCATATACCTTTTACATAGAAAATGGAAATTCAGAAAAAGTTGTAAGCATTTATTTAATTAAAAGTTTCTTCAAAAGCCCTTGAGGAATACAGTTCTTAGGATGGCAGCGAACTATAAGCTCCAGCAGGTTCTATCGGAGTATGCCATTTACAGACTACTAAGGGACCAAAGCTAAATAATAACATTGTCCTCATTTTATAGGAAACTGCTATTGTATTTGGTGGCTGTATAATCTGACATTTGTCATGGTCATGTACATATATGCACTGTATACACACCCATGGAGATCTGTGTGTCTGCTACATTCATAAAACACATTTTTGTAAAAAGGAGGGTCAAGTAAAAGGATTGTCATGGATTCATTATTAAAAATGAAACACTTATCATTTTCAACCATTATGATTACGAATATTGAGACATATTCATAAAAATGACTTTACATATTAAGTATTCATAAAAAATGTTCCTTAAGTATCAGAAAACTGAAATGTACGCCAATAAGTAGATATGTATCTCATGTGCGATACATTTAACACACATAGACAAAAGTTACATAAATTAGATTACACCAGGGATATCCGCACATGCCACTTGTGTGGCATTTGTTCGTTTTTTACTATAAGGCTGAATTCACACGAGCACATTACGTCCGTAATGGACGGAACGTATTTCGGCCGCAAGTCCCGGACCGAACACACTGCAGGGAGCCGGGCTCCTAGCATCATAGTTATATACGACGCTAGGAGTCCCTGCCTCTCCGTGGAACTACTGTCCCATACTGAAAACATGATTACAGTACGGGACAGTTGTCCCACAGCGAGGCAGGGACTCCTAGCATCATACATAACTATGATGCTAGGAGCCAGGCTCCCTGCAGTGTGTTCGGTCCGGGACTTGCGGCCGAAATACGTTCCGTCCTTTACGGACGTAACATGCTCGTGTGAACCCAGCCTAAGGTTTATATATTAGATAATGTACCCCTTACTGCAAATTTTAAGGATATTAGGTCACCCAGGAGTTGCTGTTAGAGGTATTATAACTCCGCACAACCTCCTAGAAGACTATGGGACTCTAGTGTACCTTTATTTGCCTCCATTTCACTCATAGACACACAGTTTTTTTTAGTCAAACTCCATATGAAGCCGACATTAAAAAAAATTGGGGTTGGCCATTGGATGTTATATGTACGACACTGTGCAGAGCATAATACACCTTGCAAGCAACTAGGTGTACCGCCGTACACCCTTTTACAAATGGCTCTGCTGAGTGAAAAATGCATAAAGAGAGAGGGAGCACTGCAAGTCTCATCTTTATATAATCACAGTCTAACATCAGAATGTGATGTTTAAACAAATATAATTTACAGACATGTCAATGAAAAATTGCCATTGACATGTATTATATGTGTTAAATACATATTAGTAATAATAATTGTAGTCGTAATAATTATAATAATAATAACAATATTATTAACCCTTGCGGAGATCCATCTGGCTTATGGGATTCTCTATCTTTCTAGTACCACCTATAGGTAGCTACCCTGTAAGTCAATGTCCGACCCATTAAAGAGCCTTGAAACATGACTGGGGATATCTACCAATCCAGAGACAACTGTATGTATTCAGTGGTAGATCATCATTAGGGCAGTTCGGGTGGCCGTCTGGGGCCCAAAGCTCCCAGGGGGCCCATGGCCGCCCAAACCTCACATAACCGCACGGGCCCCTTCATGCCTGGTGGCGTCACTAGCACCAGAGGGTGCCCAGTGCTAGTGACAGCCATATTCACTTGTATCTGCATCCTCAGGAAGCACATACAAATGAATACTATAGGCTGCAGGCCACGTTAGGCCTGCAGCCTATAAGGCGCTGGGAAGACTCCCTGCGCAGGCTGGTGTGATGACGTCACTGCATCACGCTGGTCTGAGCATGCGTCCCGACCAGAGCCTGTGAAGCGCTCCTGTCTGTCGCGGAAATAAAAGTTCAAAGAAGAAAAGCGTTGTTTATGCGTCTCATAAGGGAAAAGGAGGTTGGAGGGGGGGGGGTTGCATTGCATGTAAGGGAGAAGGAAGGGGAACATGTTGTGTCAACAGCCCAGGGCCCATGGTACACTTAATCCGCCACAGTATGTATTAGTAATATATCAAGTACATATGGAAAAGGAGATCTTTAAGGGTGGGAAATAAAGGTCTAACAGGCTTTTCCGTTATCTTCTTGAGGCATTGACTTATTTCCCTCTACTATGTTTCACTAACTCTCTCTACATTTATAATCATTTTAGCATTTATCTTTGGTATTTGTGTTTCTGCCTATCCACTATCCTTTGATGTGCTGCTAAATATAGAAGCAATTATTGAAGGATGGAAGCGTGTCAGTTCAAGGTATGACGGATGGAGCGGGAAAAGCTGTCTAATTGGACCACAATTTTATGAGATAACTATAAAGTGGTCTAGATACTTTTTTATTTTTAATTTTCACCTGAAGCACATATAAAATGCCTATTGCAAATGTCGAAAAGACCCAGAGTATACATTATTTCAAATGTATGATGTCTGTCACTAAAGTTTACAAGGTAGGTCAAACTTGTACAGTCCCTGGAGGGAGTTCAATCTCTGCTGTCTACACAAGTGCAATCAGTTCATTGATTGAAAGCAAACCTTAAGAACATGCTCTATTACACACGCGTCTGAGAAATAAATCCCCCATACTGTATAAGGCCTCCTTCACACACACATTATCTGGCGTTTTAAACGGCATGAAGAAATAATGATAAAACGCCAGTGTTTTGTTAAACGTAACAGCGCTTTTTATGTAATTTTTCATGTGGATTAATACTCAGCGCTTAGCATTTTGGGTGTTTTTTGGGGCGTTTTTTTATGCATTTTTTTTTAGTACGGCCAGATGTTACATTGAAGTCTATGGTAAAATATGAAATGTGCTACACACAACTGCATTTTGGCTTGTGGCGTTCTTTACCAAAGCATGCTATATGTATGGTGTTTTTTTCAAGCGTTTTTCTCATAGTCTTCTGTATAGGACTTCAAAAATGCCATTAAAAATGCATGTGCAAAATGACACTAAATAAAAACGCCATAAAAAACCATTCCATTTGAAAACTGCCAGCATTTTTATAAGCATTTTTTAATGCAGCTTAAACCGCCAGAAACGTTCCGTGTGTGAAGGAGGCCTCAGGCACACGTTGCATATTTTGCTGCGGAAAATAAGTTTTAATGCGTAAATCACGGCATTTTCATGCTGCAGGTTTTGCTGCGTATCTCTGTAGAACTACAAGGATAGAATTCGCAAGCGGTATCGTGGGATAAATTGACATGTCGCGGTTTCAAAAACACGCACCGTGGGTCAATTTACGTCCCCAAAAACTACCGCAGCGTGGACATGAGATTACCTGGAATCTCATTGTCTATGCTGGTACTGTATTACGCTGCAGTTTTGCCGCACACAAATAAGCGAGACAAAACTACATGTAATACGCATTGTGTGCATTGACCCTCAGTGGCGATTTTTGTGGCGTTTTTTATTTATTGTCATATTGTCATTTTGCACTGGTTTTTTTTCTTGTGTATTTGAAGTCCTGTTATGGAGCCCATGGGGAAAAAAAAAAGAAAAAAGACAAACCAAGAGCATGCTGCGTTTGTAAACAAACGCCACTGACCCCAAAATTGCCTCGAAAGCGCCACAAACATAAACATAAACGCAGTTGTGTGTAGTGCATTTAATATTTCACTATAATGTAACGTCCCGCCACACTACAAAATGGTGTTAATAACATTAAAAACGCCACGAAAAATGCACAAAAGCGGAGCAATACGCTTCCTTCGTGTCAATCCAGCTTAAAGTCAGCAGTTTGCCTACTTATGGCCCGTGCAGATATTATTTATATCACATGGAAGAATATTATTTTTACTTCTTTTCTTTTTATGTGAATTGTATATTAAAGCAGCCTTCATTACTGTGAGTAAATGACCTTAAATGATGGCGTCCTACCTGTGACATTAATGGATTAGCATGTTATTAGCTGTATGACACTCTTGTCTTGAAATATTTATCCTCACCAGTCACCTCTTGTGTTCTCTGTGTGAAGTGAATAGTACTTGTCACGCTTCTCAATTTCCTTGATTACTAAATATGGCTGATTGAAGGTCAACAATCATTTATTAATAGCAACTATTCTGCAAGCTTTTTTTCTCCTCTAAGGTATAACGTTCAGCAGAATTTTGTTTACCAGCGTCTTGTTTTCAATGGTTGTGTTGCCATTTTGAGAGACACTTTAATATAAAAGCCGCAGTGTACTTGGGGGCACTTATTGTAAACGCTGCGTAATTGGTAATTAATGTATACAGGGGTACACAAAAAACGATAAGATCTCATTACAGGAAACCTAGACATACAGATAGCATTTGCATCGTAAGATGAACAGAATAGGACATATTGCATTCAGTTACTAAGGTGTTTCACATCATGGCAGGATTAACAGCATCCTCTTGAAATCTGACAGAAAAAATGAATAGTGCATTTCTTCCCCTTGAAAGTCTTCGAATGGCTTATACACATGACTATATCGCTGGGTCCGGCTGATCAAATCCTTGCCATTCATCTAATATTACTGGGAGAACGTTCCAGCTCAGCAGGTTTCAACTGACTGTACAATTGCAGAGAAGGTTCCAAGCTGTGAGAGATGGCCAAATATTCAGGAGAGACTGCAGATACTTTTTTAAAGAACATTATGGGGGAGATTTATTAAGACTGGCGTTTCATATCAGCTCGAATAAACAGTTCGCTGGAGTAAAATGCGACACATTTAATTCGGAGGAGAATGACTCTTAATAAATGTGTCGCATCTTTCATCTGGCTGTTCACAACAATTGTGGTGTAACAATCGCGGTCGCAGGGAGCTCTACTTCTCCCCTCAGGCTCTGCTCATACACGGTACTGATGCCGAGCAGCGTTAGGGCCTTATATGCGACGCAGCACTCAACATCCTGAGCGATGCATTACATACAACATCCTGGCTCAGCCCGGCACCAGTACCTTGTATAAGCCGCGGCCTACTGCGAGAGCCTGAGGGGAGAAGCGGAGCAGTGACGTTAGTACATTTTTTTTTATTGTCCAATGGGGAAGGGGAGTTGTCTGATGGGAGGGTAGTCTGATAGGGCGAGTAGTCTGATTTGGGGAAAAGGTACGGGACTGGCACAGGCCTCTACCTTGCTACACTTCACATAGTGAAATCAATGGCAGCTAGTAGCCTGCATAGATTTCTACGATAATTTATGCCACTTTCTGACGTAAACTATATAAATCTTTTGGGCCGCAGGTGGTCCCGCCCCTTTTTTAAACCACCCCCCTTCTTTTCGCAAAAGTGGCGAGGGTGGCCTAATATCCCAAAAGTGGCAATTTTCCCAACAAATTGCAACTTTTAGGCCATTTGCAACTTTTCTGCACCAGAGAACTGCCATATAAAGGTTAATAATTTCCCCCTTTGTATACATTTGTTCTACGATTGGTCTTGTTGACAATGTAACTGATCATGTGATCACTTGGCTTCCAATAACTATAAGGCCGGATTCACACGAGCGTGTGCGTTTTGCGCACGCTTTTTTGCGTGCGCAAAACGCACACGCTCGTGTGAATCCGGCCTTATAGTTATTGGAAAAGGCACTTAACAGCTCTGTGTGTCAGCAGCATATGATTCGTGGCTGCGTGCTTTTCGCGCAGCCGCCATCATTATGACACTCTGTTTGGATGTTTGTAAACAGAAAAGCACGTGGTGCTTTTCTGTTTTCATTCATACTTTTCACTGTTGTTGCGCGAATCACGCGCGTCACACGGAACTGCTTCCGTGTGCTGCGCGTGATTTTCACGCACCCATTGACTTCAATGGGTGCGTGATGCGCGAAAAACGCAGAAATATAGGACATGTCGTGAGTTTTACGCAGCGGACACCCGCTGCGTAAAAATCACGGAATGTCTGCACAGCCCCATAGACTTACATAGGTCCGTGCAAGGGGCGTGAAAATCACACGCGTTGCACGGACGTATATCCCGTTCGTCTGAATAAGCCAAATGGAAGTATAACCAAACCAACCATAAGGCCTCCTTCACACATAGATATTTTAGAAAAAGTGCTTGTTTAAACGCTGCATTTTGTAAAATGTGAAAGTGTTTTGTTTTTTTTGTGGTGTTTTTGGTGGCATTATTTATTTAGTGTAATTTTGTATATTCCTTTTTTCTGGTGTTTTTGAAGTCCTATAGCAAAGCCTATGGAAAAAAATGCCAGAAAAAACGCCACACCCGGAGCATGATGCGTTTTATAAAATTTGCCACTTACCATCCAAAAGCAACAAAAACTCCACAAACCAAAGAGTAGTTGTATGTAGTACATTTTGTATTTCACTATAGACTTTAGTGTAATATGTGGCCGCAGAAAAAAGCATAAAAAAACCTGCAAAAAACGGCAAGTGAAACAATCACAGAAATATGCAGCAAATAGTGCGTTTCTGACCCGCTAATTGCTGTGGAAATGCAACGTAGTTGCAGAAATTATTGCAGATTTTCCACAGAGATTGAGTATGAAGCATTGATTGTGGCAAACTTTATGTGCCCCTGCAGATTTTAAGCGGTTTTCACAGCGTTTCCGCTGCATAAATGCTGCAAAAATTGCAATAAAACGTAAACTGCGTATTTTAGTGCGAAATTTATGCTCCCCATTCAAGTCTAGGTGGCCATTATATGACCATGGACAGAATTGTATCCACCAAAAGTAAACAGTGAAGGTTCCTACTCAAAGACAACAAGCAGAGATCTTGAAAACCATAAAGAATTAGTACAGACAGTATATTGGAAAATTGTACAACTTTTAATTATATATATATATATATATATATATATATATATATATATAACAAAAAGAAAACAGCAGCACTCACTAGAGACGATGTATAGGTGCCAAGCAAGCCGTCCAGATCCAAGGACTAGGTAATATACAAAAATGGAAATCCTGCAGCACTCAAAATAGTGAAAATAAAGTGGTTTATTACAGCCAACAAACAGCAACGTTTCTGTCCTACAATAGGACCTTTATCAAGCATGCTTGATAAAGGTCCTATTGTAGGACAGAAACGTTGCTGTTTGTTGGCTGTAATAAACCACTTTATTTTCACTATTTTGAGTGCTGCAAGATTTCCATTTTTGTATATATATATATATATATATATATATATATATATATATATATATAAAACATTAAAATGCTGAAGATGGAAAATTAAAGATTCTCAGCGACCAAAGAACATAGGGATACAGTAATAGACTAGTAAATAATGGGATCATTTTATTAGAGACCATTTATTAGTAGTATTTGTATCAGAGTAATGGTAGGCTAAAATATTTGAGAAATACATTATATGGCCAAAAGTATTGGGACACAGCTCTTCGTCATTGAATTCAGGTGTTTCATTCAGTCTCATTTCTACAGGTGTAGAAATCCAGCACCTAACCATGTAATCTGACTTTACAAACATTTGTGAAAGAATGGGTCATACCAAAGAGCTCACTGAATTCCAGTGTGGTACTGTAACAAGATGCCAGCGTTGTAACAAGTCCGTTCCTGAAATTTCCTCCCTCCCAGATATTCCACAATGAACTGTGAGTGATATTATTGCAAAGTGGAAGCATTTAGGAACCACAGTAAGGGCATGACCAGACGTGGCGGAATTGCTCTGGATTTCCGCTGCGGACAGTCCGCTGCGGAAATCCGCAGCGTACACAATTCTCCATCGCTTTCCACAACTTTTTAGTTGGGTTCGTTTACACGTTGCGGAAAACTCCGCTGCGGACAATAGGCTGCGGTGCGGAATTTGGTGTCCGCTTCATACACTGGTTGTTGCGGACGTGTAGCGGACTTGTTGCGGACTCATTGCGGAATTTCTCCATTGACTTCAATGGAGAGTCAAAATTTTGCAATGAAGTCCGCAGATATTATGTGTGCTGCGGAGCGTATTTGTTTTACGAACATGACATTTCTTCATTCTGGCTGGACCTATGTATTTCTAGGTCTACAGCCAGTCTACTGAGGCCCCATGCACACTAACGTAAAAACGCCCGTAATCACAGGCCGTTATTACGGCACGGGCAGGCCCATAGAAGTCAATGGGTCTCCCGTAATTACGGGTGACTACGTGTGTGCACCCGTAATTACGGGAGCGTTGCTAGGCAACGTCAGTAAATAGTCACTGTCCAGGGTGCTGAAAGAGTTAAGCGATCGGCAGTAACTGTTTCAGCACCCTGGACAGTGACTTCCGATCACAATATACATCAACCTGTAAAAAAATAGAAGTTCCTACTTACCGAGAACTCCCTGCTTCTTCCTCCAGTCCGGCCTCCCGGGATGACGTTTCAGTCCAAGTGATGGCTGCAGCCAATCACAGGCTGCAGCGGTCACATGGACTGCCGCGTCATCCAGGGAGGTCGGGCTGGATGTCAAGAGAGGGACGCGTCACCAAGACAACGGCCGGGTAAGTATGAATTTCTTTTACTTTTACTAGGGAAACTGATAGAGAGAAGGGAAGTACTTTCACCTCAATACGCAGCGGCTAGTCCGCATCAATTTAATGCCCATTTTAGGCAGAGCCGCAACAGAATCTGCAACGCAGATTATGTGCGGCATTGATGCGGACAGTGGCAGAAAAAATACGCCACGTCTGGTCATGCCCTTACTCAGCCACAAAATGTAGACCATGCAAAGTTACAGAGCAGGGTCGCCCAGGGCTGCGTCACTTAGTGCATAAAAGTTGAAGAAAGCCTTTCCAGAAGAGCGGAAACTGTTTTTGCTGCACAGGGAGAACCATCTCCATATTAATGCCTATGGATTTAGCATGGGGTGTCATAAAAGCTCCTGTAGGTGTAATGTGTACGTGCCCTTATACTTTAGTCCTTATAGTGTATATATATTTCATCTTCATTGCTGCATGTATGCTTACTTTTGGAGTACAGTAGAATAATGTACAAGCCTATATCTCCCCTTGCTATATACTGAGCTGGAATGGATTATTGATGCATTATTAAAAAAAAAGTTTTCCACTGGCGGGACTATGAGAATTTTTGTATTGTGCATTAACAAAATATGTTGTCCTTTCAGACAGTGACAAGGCTTTTCATTTTTCCTGGTTCATATCTATAAATCTCCAGCTCAGTTTAATTAGGGAACTTTCCAATAGAACATGATGTTATACTGTGATATATTCGTCATGGAATCATTTTGAATGTATATATCAAATAGGTTTCCAGCTGGTGTCATCCTGTTGAGTCTAATATAGTAAAATCTCACATGAAAGTACATCGTTTCATATCATCAGTCATTGCTGGGCATTGTGACAAGTTTGGATCTTCTATTTAAAATCCTCATTGAGGGTTTAGCCACCCTAAAGAATCTCTGAAGTAGGATTACTCAGTTTAATATTCTTTATCTTGGGTTACAATATTAAAAAGAAGAGATCTTGGCTTTGAGAGAATTAATAACCACTCTTCTTAAAGAAAAGATTACTGAAATCAATGATGTGATTAGGATTGTCAATAAGAAGTACAAGACGTTGCCATTAAAAGCAGTCTCCAAAGCTAACGGGAAAATGTGTGAGTCTTACTGATGGGCTTACAGCAAGAAATCCTCCATCAAACATTAAAGTCAATACGGAACAATCTTGCAGATTAATTACGTATCCAGATTAGGGTTATTTGTGATAGAGGACATTGCTTTCTATGTTCCCTGTGGGTTTCCTTGGTAATTGCAGTTGAGACAAGGCAAAGATGTTACAGTTGGATTAGTAAATTTAAACAATTCAGGTGTTAGTAGATCTTAAAAACAGGTCGACCAGAGTAACAAACAAAATGCTCTCAATGGCAAGTAAATGATGCAGACAAATTGGGAGCAGCGTTTAACAGCTAAAGAGAACACAAATTGTTCAACTGAATTGTGTTAAGTCTCAAGGCTGCCATATTCTCGAGCTGTTTACAAGGATTTACCAGTAATTAAAAAGCATATAAAACACATAAATACTCTGTAAACCATCAACTATTGTTTCTTTCCTTCAGCAATATTTAATATTTGCTTTTAAAGAAATAACCTCTGAACATCTAGGAATTATTTACACTTCAAACCCAACATTCCTAATATACTTGATTTATTTGCTGGTTACAGTATTTTAATACAAATTTAAGTCTAATCTATCTATCTATCTATCTATCTATCTATCTATCTATCTATCTATCTATCTATCTATCTATCTATCTATCTATCTATCTATCTATCTATCTATCTATCATCGTCTATCTATCTATCTATCTATCTATCTATCTATCTATCTATCTATCTATCTATCTATCTATCTATCTATCTATCTATCTATCTATCTATCTATCTATCATCTATCTATCTATCTATCTATCTATCTATCTATCTATCTATCTATCTATCTATCTATCTATCTATCTATCTATCTATCTATCTATCTATCTATCTATCTCTCTATCATCGTCTATCTATCTATCTATCTATCTATCTATCTATCTATCTATCTATCTATCTATCTATCTATCTATCTATCTATCTATCTATCTATCTATCTATCTATCTATCTATCTATTTATCTATCTAAGGAAGGCAGCACTCCACAGCAGATGGTTTTCAAGTGAAGGCAGTTTCGGACGTTTTTTTGCTGCAGTTTCCGTCGCGATTTCCGTGGCAAAAAACTCTGTGTGAAGAGGGCCTTAAAGTAACTATTCTGTTGTGTTTTTTTTTACCGCACTGGTATGCAAGTATAGAAAACAACATCAACATCTGAAATAGCTATACTCCACGCTGTAAATCTGTCTTCATAAGTATGGTTGATTGGAATACTTGCACCAGCATTTAAATTATCACATGAATATATCTTGATAATGAGAACTTCAATCAACAGTCTCTCTGGCATAATTAAAAACACTTCCAAAATGCTATTTTTGATTGTTATTAGGCAATTGAACAAATACAATTTAATTTCACAGACACGGTGAAATACAGTGCAGGTTAAACCTGATGAATTATAAAACTTTTAGAGAAAATAACCGACAGCTCTTTCTAGACCTCTGCGAGATGTTTTGCATAGAAAGTAAAATTCAATACAATTGTGCTAATAAAATTGATATATTATTAGGATTATTTTGTTCTTTTTTATTTTATGACAACGTAATTTATTAGAAATAAATTGTGAATCCTGCCCGCTAAATGGACAAATTCTAGTTTTGAAACTTAAATTGAGATGTACAATATAGATGCAACAGCACTTTAACTCCTTCCCGACCACCCCACGTAGATTAACGGCCCGCAGCACTGGTCCTTGTGCCTGCAGCCCATTAATCCACGTGTGCACATAACAGAGCCCGGGCATCCCCCAGTACAGGTTGCTACTAGAAGCCCTAGTACTGGGGGAAAATCGGGTCGGATCACAGTGGTGATCCGAACCGATTAACCCCTTAATTGCGGCAGTCAATAGCGACCGCCGCATTGAAGTTGTTATAGCAACATCGGCATCGGGGCCGATTGTTGCGGGGGGGAGGGGCGATTGCTATGGCAACCGGAAGCCTAAGGGCATGTTCACATGTGGCGGAATTCTGCAGACACTGTCCGCATCAATGTGCACATAATCTGCGTTGCAGATTCCGTTGCTCCTTTGCCTAAAATGTGAAGTAAAATGCTGTGGATTAGTTGTTGCGGATTCAGGTGAAGACTACATCCTGCTCTCTTTTAAAACATTCCATCTCAGTCTGGATAAAGACCTCGAAAACACATAGGTCCAGCCAGAATGATTAAATATCCTGTTCTCAAAAGCAATCCGCAACCCAACACACATAACATCTGCGGATTTCATTGCGTAATTTTGCAACTCCATTGAAGTCAATGGAGAAATTACGCCACAAGTACGCATCAAGTCCGCAACAGCCAGTGTATGCTGCAGACACCAAATTCTCTGCATTGTCCGCAATGTCTGCACGAAGATACCTAAAAAGGTGTGGAAACCAATGGACAGACTGTCTGCTGCAGATTTCCAGTGCGGACTGTCCACGTGTGAACATGCCCTAACAAAGGTTTCCGGTCTGCCATCTATGGAATGCGATTAGGTCCTAATATGCCTCCTGTCAGTGTGTAACTGACAGGTATAATACCCTGCAATACATAAGAATTGAAGACAAAGGAAGAGAGTTTGTAGCCAGAGATATATTAAACATACAAAATTTTTATTAGTAACATATATAAAAATACATTTGAGTAAAAAATATATGTATACATTAACATATATTACTGGACAAGACTCTAGAAAGTACGTTTCAGAGAGCAAGTATCGATAGTAAAAATATGCAAATCTGGGTAAGCTGTATAATTGCAAAGACAGAATCTCTCAAAATGTGATAGAACAACAACCCTCTTGTAGGGTGTAGTCAAAATTGCAGATCGTTCAGTCAAGATCACACAAAGCCCAATAGAGAGAGAACTATTCTATAAAGATCTGAGACCTAAATGTAACGTCTCGATCGGGTATCTTCCTAGCATGGTTGATAGGAGAGAGAGTGTATTGAACTGAGCTTACCCATATTGAATTGCCGTGATAGTTCGATACGTGCTCCAGCACAAATGCCCCAATGCGCGTTTCGCTCAGATATTGCTTCCTCACACACATCTCCCCCTGAGGAAGCAATATCTGAGCGAAACGCGCGTTGGGGCTTTTGTGCTGGAGCACGTATCGAACTATCACGGCAATTCAATATGGGTAAGCTCTGTTCAATACACTCTCTCTCCTATCAACCATGCTAGGAAGATACCCGATCGAGACGTTACATTTAGGTCTCAGATCTTTATATGTTATATGTATACATATATTTTTTACTCAAATGTATTTTTATATATGTTACTAATAAAAATTTTGTATGTTTAATATATCTCTGGCTACAAACTCTCTTCCTTTGTCTTCAATATAGCTTAATAGAGTTCCCTATCTGATTATATATGGGAGGTCGGTCTTTGACCTAGACCTAGCCCAGAGTATTAATGCGTTCAGGAGTACATGTTTTGAATACATAAGTATTGCAGAGTATTCTAACAACGATCCAACAATTGGATCTTCAAGTCCCTAGTGGGACTAAAAAAATAAAAAAGTTTAAAAAAGTTACAAAAAAATTTACAAAAGTAAAATGTCAAAATAATAACATTTTAAAAATCACCCTTTTTCCCTTATAAAGTCCTTTATTATTAGAAAAAATAATAATAAACTATGCATGCTTGGTATTGCCACGTCCGTAATGGCCGGAGCTATAAAAATATAGTGTAATTTATCCCGCACGGTAATAAAAAATAATAAAAGAACTACACCGGAATCACTATTTTTAGTCACTTCAGCTCCCGAAAAATTGCATAAATAGGGATAAAAAAGTTGCATGTACCCAATAATTGTACCAATAAAAACTACAGTTTGTTCCGCAAAAAATAAAAAAGTTGTGGCTCTTAGAATATGGCGGCACAAAAACGAAATATTTTTTTTAAAACCGTGATTTTATCGTGCAAACACCGTAAAACATAAAAAACCTATATACATATGGTATCGCATCGACCCGCAGAATAAATTAAATATGTAATTTATAGCGTACGCTGAACGCCGTAAAAAAAAGAATAAAAAACTATAGACGTTTTGACGGCCTAATTACACTAAATTCAGCAAAAAACCTATGGGATCAAAATGCTCACTATGCCCCTAGACAAATTCTTTTTAGGGCTGTAGTTTCCCAAATGGGGTCACTTCTGGGGGGTGTCCACTGTTTTGGTCCCTCAGGGGTTTTGCAAATGCAACATGACACCCGAAAACCAATTGAGTAAACTTGAGCTCCAAAAGCCAAATAGTGCTCCTTCCCCGCCGTGTGTCCAAACAGCCGTTTATGCCATATGTGTGGTATTGCCGTAATCAGGAGAAATTGCTTTACAAATCTTGGGGCACTTTTTTTTCTTTATTCCTTGTAAAAATTGATCATTTCTACGTTTTATTGGAAAAAGTTTAGATTTTAATTTTTACGGACTAATTCTACTAAATTCAGCAAAAAAACCTGTGAGGTTAAAATGCTCACTATACCCCATGATGAATTATTCGAGGGGTGTAGTTTGCGAAATGGTGTCTTTTTGGGCGTGTTTCCACAGTTTTGGCACTACAAGACCTCTTCAAACCTGACATGGTTCCTAAAATATATTCTAATAAAAAGGAGACCCCAAAATCCTCTAGGTGCTCCTCTGCTTCTGAGGCTGGTGTTTCAGTCCATTAGCACACTAGGACCACATGTGGGATATTTCTAAAAACTGCAGAATCTGGGCAATAAATATTGAGTTGCGTTTCTCTGGTAAAACCTTTTGTGTTACAGACAACAATCGATTAAAATGGATTTTCCGACAAAAAAAAAGAAATTTGTAAATTTCCCCTCTACTTTGCTTTAATTCCTGTGAAACACCTAAAGGGTTAATAAAACTTTCTAAATGCTGTATTGAATACTTTGAGGGGTGCAGTTTTTAAAATTCGGTGACTTATGGGGGTTTCTAATATATAAGGCCCTCAATGCCACTTCAGAACTGAACGGGTACAATTTCTTGAAAATGTGAGAACTTGCTGCTAAAGTTCTAAGCCTTGTCACGTCCTAGAAAAATAAAAGAATGTTAAAAATACGATGCCAACATAAAGTAGACATATGGGAAATGTTAATTAGTAACTATTGTGTGTGGTATTACTATCTGTCTTACAAGCAGATACATTTAAATTTAGAAAAATGCTAATTTTGGTGATTTTCACTAACATATACTGAACTTATTGATCAAATTTTTCCACTAACATACAGTACAATATGTCACGAGAAAACAATCTCAGAATCGCTTGGATAGGTGAAAGCACTCTCAAGTTATTACC